>NC_135802.1:135271799-135386729 GCF_964213995.1 Mustelus asterias
AAAACATTGTTCACAATATCACACTCTGCAACTGCAATCAACTCGACATGACATAAATGCAGCAGAGATCGAGGACAAAAGTTTCATTCCTCCAATGCGTGTGATGGGAAATTCTCCTCTCCCAGAGATTTCCTATCCAGAGTGTCCCAGGGAACTGTGCTAGGACCTTTACCCCTCAATGCATAAACCAGCTTCTCAACAGGTTAAACAAAGCAGGATGCAACATGCGGCACAATTCTTTATGCATCACTATGGAAAATACAAGGAAATGCATCCTTGATCAAAGATTTGGAATAAGAATCACAATAGCTCAGGAGGGAGAAAAATACCCCAACCATACTCTATGAAATATAGAACGGACTAGTGGAAATTGAAAGAAACAAGTACCAGCCGCCCTCTGGGAATGGTAAAACATGAGTTGCCATCAACACAAAGGCTGTAGTGTACCAATAATCTTTCTTCCCAAGGACAATCCCACAATGGAACAAGCTGCCAAAGGAAATAGTCACAACCCCATTACTTGAAATCTTCAAGACCCATCTTTAGATAATTTTCATTTCAGCAGATTATGCCTGGTTTAGTTTGAGCCAGCCATATAAATATTGGTGGAATACAGATATTAGTCTATAATGCAGACACAACTAAAGCAGATGCAGATTCATAACTACTGCTCTGTGAAAACGTAATTCAAAAACTGAACTCCATTCATTTTAGTTTTGTTCAACAAAAGAGAAAACATGTTGAATCCAAAATAATGTTTCAAAAACTTTTTAAAAAGCAGCCAAGCCTATCTTATTTCTGCAAATTCATGTACCAGCAATTGCATAAAGCTATGCAACCGAGAGATGAAAAGAGTAAAGCTTGAAAACAAAACACAAATTCTAGTATTGTTGCTTGGAAAGTAGCATACAAGAACATTTGTTAGTGCCAAGGATTCTGAGTGTGGGTACGACAGGAACTAGAGCATAGGGTATATTAGAAAATATTACCATTTATGAATTTCCTTTCTTTTATTTTCATAGTTAAGTTCGTTATTTGTTGTGCCCTTCTTTTAAAAAAGGACACGTTTGTTGTTTTTAAATGGTTGACGATACTGTGGGAACACAATATCTCCTCAGTGAGTATTTTAGAGAAAAGGCATTCTTGTTTCTTCCACCTCTCCTTGTATTTCCTTTCAGTTTTGGTTTCTATCCTGTCCATACCACAGGCAGCTATGGCAAACGTCACTGAAGTCTTTCCACAAGTCTTAATGACTTTTTCTCATAGATGACCCATTTATCCTTTGCCATACTCCATCTCATGCACGACTCTCACTTGGTTCCACTCCTACCTGTTCCAATGTAGACAGCACATCTGTTATGACATCCCTCCCACTGATTGATCTTTGAATGCCCTCTATCTTTGGCTTGCTATTTTTCTTTATTGTGGTAACAATCCTGAAGAATCTTCTTTGTGTAGCGTTAAAAATCAAGGCAGACCCTCCAGTGCAGGACTGAGGGAGTGTTGCTTAGCGAGAAATGCCATCTTTCAGGTGAAACCAAGGCCCCCATCTGCCCTCTCTGGTGAACGTAAAAGATCCAATGGCACTATTTCAAAGAGCAGGGGAGTTATCCCAGTGTCCCAGTCAATATTCATTCCTTAATAAACATAAGTTCAGATTCTGTGGCAGCCTTCTGTCTCATAAGACGATGGTGTGTTTTGGTGGTCAACTTTGCATTAAGCATCGCATGCTGTGGCTCAGAGCTGCACTCTGACATGGCAGACTCTGCTGCTTTTGCTGAAAAGACAATGGGCTGAGGTGGTGTACAATTCTCTGGTCTCTCTGGACCGTATTCCTGGCCATCAGGGATGATCTCCCAGATCTCAGTGTCAGCGACCACTATTTTTAAATCTTGCTTGCAGATATCCTTGTAGCTGAGGTAAGGACACCCAGGAGGTTATAGAACATAGAAAAGCTACAGCACAAACAGGCACTTCGGCGCACAAGTTGCGCCGAACAATTTCCTTACCTTCTAGGCTCATCTATAACCCTCTATCTTACTAATAGAACATAGAAAATGTTATGATCCAGTGGCCAGTTAACCGTACAGGTCTTTGGCTAAATAATTGTCCTTCAGCCAATGCTCACACTCCAGGGCCCCTGAGAAGGTGATCTCAGGTCTGCCAAGGATAAACAGTGGTCTACTTTGTACACAGGATTTTTCTTGCAGCTGCTGGACAAAGATGATCATGTCAATTGTAGATCTTCCAGCTCTGAAAACACACTGGCATTTGGGAAAGATACATTCAGTCAGGATTTACAGTCTGAGAAGGGCAACATTAGGAAATACTTTTCCCATGCTCAGCAGGGAGACGCTTCCATAGTTCTTGCAGCTGTTGGCAGTTCCCCTTGTTCTTGTACAGGGTCACAACGTTTGCATCATGCTTGCCCTGGGGCACTGCCCCTCCTCCCAACAGAGACAGAGAAGTTTATACAAATGGTAAAGGACTGCTGGTTTCCCTTGTTTGATAAGTTCAGGTGGTATAGCACCAGCATCTGGAGCCTTGCCCACAGCAAGAAAGTCAATAGCACTGCTAAGATCCTCCACTGTGGGTGTGATATCCAGCACAATAGCACAGTGGTTAGCACTGCTGCTTCACAGCTCCAGGGACCTGGGTTCGATTCCCGGTTTGGGTCAGTGTCTGTGTGGAGTTTGCACATTCTCCTCGTGTCTGCGTGGGTTTTCTCCGGGTGCTATGGTTTCCTCCCACAGTCCAAAGATGTGCGAGTTAGGTTGATTGGCCATGCTAAAATTGCCCCTTAGTGTCCTGAGATGTGTAGGTTAGAGGGATTAGCGGGTAAATATGTAGGGATATGGGGGTAGGGCCTGGGTGGGATTGTGGTCGGTGCAGACTCAATGGGCCAAATAGCTTCTTTCTGCACTGTAGGGTTTCTATGGTTCTTCCATAACAGGCAGGCTTTCTACGGTATCCAGTGCCTCCTCAATGAAAGTGCTCTCCCCAACGTACAACTCAAAGTGATGTTCCATCCATTTTTCCAAATGTTTAGTACAGTCAGTAATGACCTCCCCTGCCTTTGTCTTCAACTGAAATATTTTCCTTGCCTTTTTAATCCCTTCATACAGGCTCCTAGCTTCCCTTTATTGAAGAACATCTGGATATTCTGGAAAAGTTGTAGAGTAGCCATTGGCGCAGTGCGTCTACTCGCCTTCACTTCAAGCAACTCTTAACGCATTCACAATCTTCTTGTAATTCCGATTTCTTTTGTAATTAATGAGAGTGGACCACTTGGCTTCGATCACAGATTCCATCACAGCGATGTTTATGTCAAACCAATCAGAATGTGTCTACTTTTGCCTCCCATACATTGACAGTAGTGTAGATGGTGTTGTAATACATGCTTCATTTTGTGTTTGAACTCTGTGTGAGAATGTCGGAGAGTACCTGTTCAATTGTGTAATCCTACCTGGGTAGGTAGCATTGCTGAGGTTGATACAAGGACAGCATTTCTGCTTTGAATGAAACAACCTTCAAGAGTTACATTCTAATCCTGGTGCACACCAGGGAGTGATCTATCATAGTCAGCGTTGTTGAGAATTCTGTTCAGCGAGCCATGCTGGTGATGAGTAGATCCAACTGGTGCCAATGGGCTGTCCTTTGATGCCTCCAGGGCACTTTGTGGCATGGTATGTTCTGAAAGAAGGTATTAGTTACACAAAGCTCGGGGCAGCAGCAAAGCTTAAGTATTCTCTCTCCATTCCCATTTATCTCTTCTAGATCATAGGGCCCGATTCTCCCAAAAAAATGTGAATTGGCGAGAAAACCGGTGCAATCACGATTGTTTTCTCAGTGGGAGTTCAGACTCGAATCTCCCGCACACTGTGCAATGCAGAGGTCACAATCGTGAATCTCATTAAAAGCACAGGGGCGGGACCTATTCACGCCGGAGGCTGACAGCTCTGGAACTCTGCGCATGCGCAGTGGCCCCGATCTGTCAGACTGCAGTTTGCTGGCCAGTTCAATCGCTGGCCAGCCCGGGACCTCCGCACTGCTGCCCGATCGCGGCCCGCAAAAGCATTCCCGGGCCAGCCCCGACACCCCGCACCCTGTCCCGTCCCGGAGCACCGCAATGAACCCCCCCCCCCCCCCCCCCCCGCCCTCCGGGATGCAGACTGGCCCCGGCAGACCACCTTCCCCAGCCTGCCCCGATCACTGGCCTCCACCCAGCCCTGACCAATCCTATCTGCAGAGTGGCAGCAAGACCCCCACCCCCATCGATCACTACCAATAGGCCCCACCCACAATAGGCCCCACCCTTTGGCACTGCCTGATGCTCGGTGGGCAATGCCAAGGTGCCCCCGGGATGGGCACTTTGCCCCTTGGGCAGTGCCAGGGGCCCAGGCTGGCACTGCCAGGGTGCCCTGCCTAGGGGGCACCACCCCCCCACACCCCGACCACCTGGAGGGCCCGATAGCCCCCCCTTCACTTTGGCGGGTCTCCCACGAGTGCCCCGAATGTGGGGAGCTACTCTAAACCCTGCCGGAGTGAAATACTACTGGCGGGCTGGGAGATGCTATCAGGCCCGGAGAATTTTGTGCCGGGTCTGATAATGACATTTAAATAAGACTAAAACTAGATTAAAATCACTTACCTGTCTTCCTGCCGGTTTCCAGCGCGGTCCCAACTGCACCTGCTCTCCGGCTGTGGGAGACGCACATGTGTCGGGAATGTATGCCGAATCCCACGAAATAGCCTACATGCGATTCTCTCAACCTGACGCACGAAAAAACGTGCGCATTGGGATGGGAGAATCAGGCTCATAATTTCTGAGGCAGGAGGGCCATATCATATGGTCCATACCCACTCTTGCATTGAAATCCCCCAGTAGATAACGATGTTCTGACATAGAGATTCTACTGATAGCACCGTCAAATTCATCATAGTACTGGTCTTTCGCCATTGGAGCACAGTGTTAGAGCATAAGCATATATGCTCATGAGATTAATTGTTCCTGTTTGAGTTGAGGGGTGGATGGAGAGAACAGGTGCATTTGTGGGGCCTTAGTCTGGGTGGGTGTCCTTTCCTGTCATCCTCTGGGAAGAGGATCTTGTCATTATCAAATTGCCGATTGTAGGAGTTTGTTTTGCGTTAATTGGCTACCACATTTCCTATGTTACAACTGTGACTACACTAGTTAGTAGGCAGGGCCAGTTTCCAGCACAAAACTTTTAAAACCAACGGCAAAGATTACAGAAATTTGATTTGTGCTGAATGCAATTTGCGCTTCCAATTCCTTGATCCTCTATGCTGGTTTGGATAATTTTACGAAAGCCAGTTGTGATGATACTGTGCCTTTAAGAAATGTATTTATATCATGTTTTTTGTGAGGAGCATGTTTAAAATTTAGCTCTGGTTTACCTGGCGTCAATCTGTCTGCAATCCAGGCAGCTCCATGCTGAGAATGTAGGAGAATAATTGATCCTGAATAATGGGATGTTTGTTTTAATCTGAGCTAATGCATTTGTTTTTTTCCCGAGGTTTCAGAGTAGGGTTTGATTGGGTCAATTGACTGGAGGCAGAGTCATGTGAGGGGGAGGGGGGGTGGGGGGTGTTAAGCTTACAGGGAAAAGCAGGCATTTTCTGCTTGGATTTGAAAGAAGCAAGAGATGTCTTTCTCTCTCTCTCTAGAGGCTGATGTTTTGGAGCTGTCAGAAAACAGGTGTCTCTCTCCAGGGGTGTTCAAAGGCTCTAGGACTGTTAACAAGTAAAAAACACATAATCCTGTGTTGTTTGCTAACTGATTTTGAAGAGGAATATTTGGGCCTCATTGGAGTTGTGCTTCGAATTATGATCATAACCATGACAAATCTTTTGGCAAAAATCAGAGTGTGTACTTATGTACAAGTAATATTTTTGAGGAGTTGAAATTGTTATGCACCAGGACCAATGGAGCATGTGACCCCCAATTGGGAGCACCTATGAATCCTAATCACTGCAAGACATTCTTCTGTTCTGCTTTCAAGATTTGTCATCGATTTCTTTGAATACTGTAGTTTAGTCAAATACTGTTTTGATAATATTGATGAGCATCAAGATCAGTGAAACCATCTGCAGTGATAGAATTTTAAAAATTGATTATCATGTAAGTAGAGGAGGATCACTGGGGCCATGTGTAAAAGGTGCAATTTGGCATTTGGACCCAATGGGGCAGAATTTCTGCCAGCTTCCACTGTGTTAGGAACCAGATCAGAAACCCCAAGGTATATTATGAAGTTAGACGAGACACCAACTACTTTTTTTATTTTAGTATTAATGTGAGGATAAGGTATTTCACTAGAGGTGTGATTCTATTGACACATTAGGAAGCTTTTCATCAAACAAACTTTATTTAACAATACAGTTTAACTATAACAAAATGAATTAGCTTATATTTTATCAACTGAAATACTTAAACGTGACAAGATACAATTCTTAACTGCTAACCTATGTCTATTGGTTCCAATTTAAGCAATATTCCTACCCTTGCCGTTTCCCTGACCAACTCTCCCCCTCACCACTTCTGCTTCCCTGGCCGACTCTACCCCCACCCCACATACTTGCTGCTCCCCCACCCGACACTCCCCTCTCGGCCAGTCTGCACCCTTCGACACACGATTACACCATTTGCCTCCAACACTTCTCTCAGCTGTCATCCAGCTGAGTGGGATTGCGAGCCAGAGAATTGTCATCACTGACTGCTCTTCCCATTTCCACAGTTAATTCTAGCATGCTCCAAAGAGCTATCCGTGCCATCCTCCTATTTTTCATCCACATGCTATCCCTCGGTGACATCCCTCAACCAAAAGCACGACATTAGTTTTCACAAGTATGTTGGTGGAACCCAGCTCTACCTCATCAGCACCCTTCTCAACCCCTCCATGGTCTTTGAATTATCAGATTATTTATCCCATATCCAGTTCTGAACAAGCAGAAATTTCCTCCAATTAAATATTGGGAAGAGTGAAGCCATCGTTT
The DNA here is from genome assembly GCF_964213995.1 of Mustelus asterias. Lineage (NCBI taxonomy): Eukaryota > Metazoa > Chordata > Chondrichthyes > Carcharhiniformes > Triakidae > Mustelus > Mustelus asterias. Next base: position 135,278,814 of record NC_135802.1, read on the forward strand.
CGGTCACCGTCACAAAGTTCTCTGGACGAGTGCAGCTCCAATGACACACAAAAGGCTCAGTGCCAATCAGGACAAAGCAGCCCGCTTGATTGGCATCCCATTAACCACCTTAAACATTCACTCCCTCCACCACTGACACACAAGTGACATTAACATGTACATCGCCAACCAGACCCTGGACCACCTCCAGCATGGGTTTTCAATATTTTTGTGCTTGAAGGGACTCCCCTCCTGTGTTATAGAAATTCCACAGACTCCTCTAATACACCAAGAATACAATATTTTTTTCTGCATAACAATTAGCTATCAAATTAAACATATACATTCATTATTTTTGTTTTAGTTAACGTGAAACTTGCTACTGATGCTGAGCAAAAATTCTGACAATCCATGAGGTGGCATGGTGGCACAGTGGTTAGCACTGGTTCGATTCCAGTCTTGGGTGCTAAAATTGTCCCTTGGTGTATAGGTTAAGGGGATTAGTGGGGTAAGTATGTGGGATTATGGGGATAGGGCCGAGGTAAAATGCGCTGTTGGAGATTTGGTGCAGACTGGATAGATCAAATGGCCTCCTTCTGCACTGTAGGGATTCTATAATATTTTCAAAAAGCACAAATGCATAACATGCTCGATGTTCACCCAGATTCAGTAATGCTGAAATTAGACTGTCACCTGCCTTGATAGAGTTATATTAAATTTAGCAGATTGTGACTTTACCAACTTCAATGGCAGTGAGATTAAAACCAACAGAATGAGTGAGACCCAATGATTCTAATGCCTGCTCCAGCTCTCACTTTTCTTTTTGCCTATTAGTAACAAATCGAGCAGAATACGCCCGTTCAAACTGGGTGCAGTCTCCTTATCAACATGACAGACTGATGACTGTGAATCTTTGGTGTCAAGTGATGGTTTCTAGTCCCTTGTGTGGGTATAGTGACTGAAGTGATATTGCACTGGGGCTGAAAGATAAAACTCTCTGGGCAGAATTTTCCATCCGTTCTCACTGTTGGGATCTTCCAGTCCCGCCAAAGGCGAACCACTGTTATGGGTTTCCCAGCGGTGGGGAAGGCATAGAATGGGAAACCCCATTGACAGTGACGGGATCTGAAGATCCCACTGTATGCCGTGGGGCACATGGAAAATCCTGCTCGTAGCCTTGGATACTGTAACACTTGGGGGGGGGGGGGGGGGGGGGGAATCAGGTTTAATTTGTCCATGTAATGGAGACATGAAGTCACTGGCAAAACTTGTTCAGAACCCTAAGGGATTGCAGGCCCCAGTTGAAAAGACTTAATCTGCAAGATCTACAAGAAGCATCATTGACAACAATTCTCAAACCTGCGGTCTTTACGAGGACAAGGCAGCAGAGATACGGTGACACTATCACTACCTAAGTTTCCCTTCAGGTCACATACCATTTGACTTGGAAATATATCACCGTTCCATAATCATCTTTGGGTTGAAATCTTGACATTTTCAATCTAACAACTTCGTGGGAACACCTTCACCACACAGACTGCTGCAATTCCAGCAATCCCAACACCACTTACTCCAGAGCAAGTGATGGTGGGGCAAAAAAATACTGCCCTTGCCAGCGACGCCCACATCCCATGTATGAATTAAAATGACATGTCAATCTTCAAGGGACAACCTTACTGGAGCCATGTGTACTCTCTTAAGATTACATCAATAACAAACTGAAGGGCTGGAGCTAAAATCAAAAATACTGCAGATGCTGGAACCTGAAACAAAAGCAGAAAATGCTGGAAAATCTCAGCGGGCCTGACAGCATCTGTGGAGAGAGAATAGAGCCAACATTTCCAGCTCTAGAGGCTGGAGGATCAGCAACGACAAGCCGGAGGGCTGGAGGGTCAGCAATGACAAGCTGGAGGATCGGGGTTGGTGGTGGACGAAGGGGTTTCCCTTACCTGGTCCAGCGGCACATTGAAGTGCACACTGAGTGGGTGCAACAACCTGGAGCCGGTGGTTCTGAATGGGATGCTTGGCGGTTCTGCCATCCTGCATGATTGTGACGGTGCTGCCGTGCTGGTGAAGGAGCGGGGCGGCCGCGGCACCAACTGGATCTCCCGATCGCGCTCGAGCCGCTCGCCCCGCGCGCTCACTGACAACCGCTTCCCCCCTGCGCGTGCGCCTCACACCGCGCCCCCCCCCCCCCCCGCAGCCCCGCCCAGAACAGGCCCCCCGCGCTCCGGCCTCCCATTGGCTGCACCGCCGGCCAGGTGGGCGGGCTCCCGGGGGCGGCCCTGCCCGCGATTGGCCGGCGGAGCTGTCACTCAGCGAGGCTGGCGCGCGGGCGGGGCTTGGGGAAGGCACTCCCGTGTCAGTTGGGAAAAGAAAGCAAGTGGTCGGTGCCTGCCGGTGGTGGAGAGATGGGGCTTCAAGCCGTGGCTTAATTCCCAAATAACACACGCGCTAGCATGAAGGTCCGTAACTCAGATGTTAAAAGTGGTGAAGCGTGTGCGAACAGACGGTTATGGTGGAGGGAGGAGAGGCTGAGGAATCAGTGCTTGGTAACGTCTCCCAGGTTACGGCTCTGGAAAGAGGGATTGGTGCAGATAAAACTTTTCACAAACAATATCTGTGGCGTTACCTGTTGCTGTGTAACCTGCGGTAAACTTGCCGATCTACAGTTACCTAACTAATTGCATTTTTGGTAACCTTCCAAGAGACAGCTTCAAGTTCACACCCTTCTTGATCTAATCCAGGAGTCACTCCATGTTAATCATTACGCAGATCAAATATATAACTCGCACATTTACCACACTGATTCTTTTTGGTTTACACATATTTCACACAATGGATTAAATCGCACGGATTTACATTTTTACATTCACCACAGACATCCCATAGTGGCTTTAAAGTTTCACACTCGGAAAGAGACGGAGGTTTAAACTGGTTCCTCCAAAGACTGGCTGCAGTGGCATGCTTTGTCATTTATTCAACGCAATTCATGCCTTCCTGTTGTTCACACTCACTTAGTTGTCACATGCATCACAGAAAATGGTCAGTGACATTGGAGCACAGAACACGGACAGGATTCTCCCAAAAATAATTCAACGTTGCCAATGTGCAGGAAAATGGGTGTAAATCCCGCCTTTTTTTTAAGCTTACTTATAAGAGCAAATCTCCAACACTGCATCACACAGTGCCTCAGCGTGATTCATTCTGGTAAGGGGTGGGGGAGGCTACTCCCATCTGAGAGGCTGGCACCATAGCGCTGAGCGGGCCACTATGCATACGCTGACCTGTCAGCGTAGAGATCAGTGCATGTGCAGTAGCCCCCTCTCCCCCACTGCCGGTTTCCAGATCGTTGGCCAGCCCCATTCGCCCTCACTCCCTCCTCCCATTACCGATCCTTTTGCAGAGTGGCAGTGGGTTCCCCCTTTCCCACCAATTGCCCCACACCCTTGGCACTGCCTGGTGCCTAGTGGGCAGTGCCAAGATGCCCAGTGGGTGTACCCGAGTGCCAGGATGACACTGCCCAAGGGACACCCCTTACCTTTGACCTCCCGGGGCGGGTTTCTGATTTAGGCGGGATTCTGACTTAGAGGCGTTCAGTCATAATCCCACGGATGGTAGCTTCGCACCATTGGCTCCTCAGCCAACCACATACACCAAATGTCCGAACCTGCGGTTCCTCTCGTACTGGGCAGGATTACTATTGCAACAACACTTTGTAATCATCAGTAGGGTAAAGCTTCCTCCCGGGGGGAAGCTCAATGGCCACAGTTCCCTCCAGCAATATTGGATGCCTGTTCCCTGTTTGTGGAGAGCAGTTGTAAACACTGCTGGAGGGAGCCACTCCCAGTGGGGAGGGGAGACGCTAGTGGGCCTGGAGAATTCCGTCCCGGGCCCACTAATCATGGAAATATCAATTTGAATGATATTTCCATATGATAATCAGCTCCATGCCAATTTCTGGCACAGAATTGATTATATCAGAAAACCTAACTTCAGAAATGTGTGGAGGCCATGACGCCCAACGAGAATCCTGCGAAATGGCCGCAGCTGACGTCTCCCAGCCTGCTGCGCTACTCAAGCAGGCTGGGAGAATCGCCCCCCAGAAGTTTAAAACCACAGGTTCAGTTAAAAATTCAGTTCGACCAAATAAATAAAACGTCCTTTCTCTGGCTGAATATCTTCATTTCACACAGTGGTTAGCACTGCTGCATCACACCACCAGGGATCTGGGTTTGATTCTGGCCTTGGGTTACTGTCTGTGTTGAATTTGCACGCTCTCCCTGGGTCTGCGTGGGTTCCCCTGGGTGCTCCGGTTTCCTCCCACAGTCAAAAGATATGCAGATTAGATAGATTGGCGTTGCTAAATTGCCCTTTAGTTGGGTAGATTAGGTAGATTAGCCATGGTTAATGCACGGGGAAAGGGCAGAGGGGAGGGTCTGGGTGGGGTGCTCTTTCGTAGAGCCGGTGCAGACTCGATGGGCCAAATGGCCTCTTTCTGCACTGTAAGTGATTTCTAACTATGCTCTTTATTTATCAGTGTTTCCCAACCCTTTTGCTTCTGAACTCCACCCATCCTGTGTTATAAAATTTCTGGAGATCCCCTGAACGCAAGTATTTTTTCAATACCATATAAAAATTAGTTATTCGATTAAGCATCAATTTATGGATGTTGTTTTATTTTCTTAATGTGAAATTTGTAGCAGCTAAGATGGGAGGTATATTTTGTCAAATACATCTATAATGTCATAGCTAATGTTCATCCTAGCTTGGTATCATTTTCATTGAGGTAATTGATAAAAATTCAGCTTGGCACATGTTGTGCTAAATGGGACCAACACTTGCCCACTACAGAAGGATTGCTGAATTATTTGGAGCATCCACTCCAAAATGGAGGTATTTCAGTGAACTTTATTCCAAGGAAGCTGCTTCGTGAAATGTTAGTAGCCTCTTCTGATAGCTTTTATGGGACAGAGGAAGGTAGTTTATCTTCAATATTCTTACTAAAGGGCATTTGAAGGCCACAACTGTGCAGAAGATAGTTCCGTCATGAGTTCTGGAAAATATGTATTGATTGTTTTTTATTCATTCACAGGATGTGGCCATCGCTGGCAAGGCCAGCAGTTATTGCCATCCATAATTGCCCTTAAGAAGGTGGTGGCGAACTGCCTTCTTGAACCATTAGAGTCCATGTGGTGTAGGTACACCCACGGTCGTGTTGGTGGTGGTGTTGGTGCGATTCAGGACTTTCAGTGACAATGAAGTAACGGTGATGTAGTTCCAAGTCAGGATGGTGTGTGGCTTGAAGGGGAACTTGCAGGTGGTGGTGTTCCTGTGCATCTACTGCTCCTGTCCTGGGTGGTAAAGGTTGTGAGTTTGAATAGTACTGTCAAAGGAACCTTGCTGTGATGCTGCAGTGTGTCGTATGGAGCAAGTGAGCATTTGGGTTGGTGGGTGGGATGCCAATTTAGTAGGCTGTTTCATGCTGAATAGTGTTGAGCTTTTTGAGAGTTTGGAGAGCTGCGCTCATCCAGGCAAATGGAGAGTATTCTGTCACGCTCCTGACATGTGCCTTGAAGATGGAGGAAAGGCTTTGGGACATAGGAGGTGAGTTGCTCACCACTTAACTCCCAGCCTTTATCTGGTCTTGTCACCACAATATTTATATCATTTTTTCCGATCAATGGTAATCCCAGGTTGTTAGTGGGAGAATTCATCAACGGGAATGCAATTGAATGTCAAGTGGAGATGGTTAGATTCTCTCTTGTTGGTGGTATTCATCGCCTGTCACTTTTATGGTGCGAATGTCACTTGCCACATATAAGCCCAAGCTTCAATATTGTCCAGGTCCTGTTGCATATGGACAAGGACTGCTTCAGTAGCTGAGGCTTCATGAATTGCACTGAACCTTGTGCACTCATCAATGAATATCCCCCTTTCTGATCCTATGATGGAGGGGAGATCATTGATGAAGCAGTTGAAGATGGGCGGGCTTAAGACACTACCCTGGGGAGCTCCTGCAGCAATGCCCTGGGATTGAAGTGATTGACCTCTAACAACCACAGCCATCAACCAAACTACAAAGGGTTGCGAATGTAGCCCAGCCCATCACGAAAATCAATCTCCCATCCATTGACTCACTCTACATTTTCCGCTGCCTCGGAAAGGCAGCCAGCATAATCAAGGACCCCACACACCCCAGACATACTCTCTTTCATCTTCTGTCGGGAAAAAGATACAAAAGTCTGAGAACACTTACCAACCGACTCAAGAACAGCTTCTTCCCTGCTGCCATCGGACTTTTGAATGGACCTATTATATATTAAGCTGACTTTTCTCTTTTCTGTATCTGTAACTGCAACACTATATTCTGCACCCTCCTTTCCTTCTCCCCTATGTCTTCTATGAACAGTATACTTTTGTCTGTGTAGCATGCACAAAACAATACATTTCACTGTATACTAATATATGTGACAATAATAAATCAAATCTTCCTTTGTGTTAGGTATGACTCCAACCAGTGGGGAGTTTTCCCCCTTAATCCCACTGATTTAACTTTTGCTAGCGCTACTTGATGCCACATTCATTTGATCAAGTGCTGTATTGATGTCAAGGCAGCCACCCTCACCGCATCTGTGTTCAGCTCTTTATTCATGTTTGAAACAAGGCTGTTATGAGGTCATGAGCTGAATGGTTCTGGCAAAATACAATTGAGCGTCAGTGAGCTATTGCTATGTAAGTGCCACTTGATGACCCTGTTGGAGCACTGGACCAGAATCCCTAATTACATTAGGAAGCCAGATCAGACCCCAACAATATTTCAATTTTGGCATAAAGGTGAGGAAAGGATGCTTCACCCAGGAGTAATTCCGCTGATAAATTAGGGATCTTTTATAGTAAAAACAAACTACTTTATTACTCAGTTTAAGTATTACTTTAACAAAATGAACCAGCTTAACTATCACCTGTTGAACAATATTTAAACATAAAAAGAAACAACTCTAATTTCTAACTTATCACTGTTTCAGTTCCAACTTAGCAACATTCTTTTTACAGACTTAAACACAAATACTAAGTACAGTTAGTAACTATAAATTTTCTTGCCATAATTAGTGTAAACAGTCTTCAAGCTTTCAGAGAGATTTTAATTTTCAGAGCAGCTTGCAGATCTCTGTCTTTAAGAGTTTGGTGAAGTCTGAATCATTGAATGGTTTCAAGAAGGAAATAGATATATTTATTATTTTAAAAAAGGATAAGGGGATGTGGGGAACAGGTGGGGAGGTGGATTTGAGATCAAGGAGAGGTCAGCCGTGATCTGATTGAATGGCAGAGCAGGCTTAAAGGGCTGAATTTGCCTACTTCCCCTAATTCCAATGTTCTTTAAATAAACTTCAGCTAGAGCTGAAAGCTGTTTTTCTCAGCTACATACTTAGTTCCTCCCATTAACTACATTATGACACCGCCCGGTCCATCAACCTAATCAAAACCCCAGGGGAAATCTTCATCTATAAACAAAAATCCATTAGCTCTCCTAAGTAAACACGACATAGCTAAAATTAGTAATTATCCTGCTCTCCCAGCATCTGAGTTGCATTCCCTCCAAACATACTGACCTTCTGTTTAAAACAGTCTCCTAAAACACAAATATATATAATTGGCAGGGGTGGGTTTGTCATGGTTTTTGTGGAACAGCTTGGCTAGGGATGCAGTTAGTTCCGCAGCACAAGTTTTCAATACTTGCTGGAATATTGTCAGGGCACATTGCCTTTAAGATTCACAGTCTTCAGTTGTTTCCTGTTATCAGGTAGGGGGAATCCAGTTGGCATAAACCTGGCGTCTGTGATGCTGAAGACACCCGAAGGAAGCTAAGGTGGATCATTCACTTGACACTTCTGGCTGAAGATGATTGCAAATCATAGAATCATACAGTGCAGAAGAGGCCCTTTGGCCCATCGGGACTATACCAACATGTGAGAAACACCTGATCTCTCATCTAATTCCATTTACCAGCACTTGGTCCATAGCCTTGAATGTTATGATGTGCCAAGTACTCATCCAGGTACTTCTTAAAGGATGTGAGACAACCCGCCTCCCACCACCCTCCCAGGCACCACATTCCAGACGGTCACCACCCTCTGGTTAAAAGTATTTTTACTCACATCCCCCCTAAACCTCCTGCCCCTCACTCTGAACTTGTCCCCTCGTGACTGACCCATCTGCTTCAGTTTTTGTTGCATAAACCATAAGGATGTGCTACCAGCTGTGGCTTGGATGGTTTTGGCAAAGTCAACAATTTTTCTTGAATAGAAGTCCCCAAACACACCTATATTCACCCCACAAGAACTTGCAGTTCCCTTTTGAATGTGATAATTTTTTCATGTCAGAGAGAATTTCATTCAGCTGATTCATTTCAATGAAAATGTTTAGGTGGTGATCCAGTTTAGCCAATTGTACATCATCTAGTAGCTCGGTAAGTTCAGGTTTTTTATCAGTTAAGAAAATACATACTTCTTCCTTGAGATGAAATGTATGGACAAGCATTCTGCCTCGAGATAGCAATCTTATCTTTGTATGAATGAACAAAATATAAAAACGGATAGTAAAAGTTTTTACAAATATATAAAAAGGAAAAGAGTAGCTAAAGTAAATGTTCGACCCTTAGAAGACGAGAAGGGGGATTTAATAATGGGAAACGAGGAAATGGCCGAGGCCTTAAACAAGTTTTTTATGTCGGTCTTCATGGTAGAGGACACAAATAGCTTACCGAAAATTGACGGTCGTGGGACTGTAGGGGGTGAGGTCCTTAAAACGATTACTATTACTAAAGAGGTAGTGCTTGGTAGGCTAATGGGACTAAAGGTCGACAAGTCCCCAGGCCCGGATGGAATGCATCCCAGGGTACTGAAAGAGATGGCAGAAGTAACAGCAGATGCGTTGGTTGTAATTTATCAAAATTTGCTGGACTCTGGGAAAGTGCCGGCTGATTTGAAAACAGCTAATGTGATGCCACTGTTTAAAAAAGGAGGTAGACAAAAGGCAGGTAACTACAGGCCGGTTAGCTTAACATCCGTAGTTGGGAAATTGCTGGAATCCATCATTAAAGAAGAAATAGCAGGACACCTGGAAAAAAATGGTTCAATCAAGCAGACGCAGCATGGATTCATGAAGGGAAAGTCGTGTTTGACGAATTTACTGGATTTTTATGAAGATGTAACGAGTGCAGTTGACAGAGGGGAACCGGTGGATGTGTTTTTGGATTTCCAGAAGGCGTTCGATAAGGTGCCTCACAAAAGGTTGCTGCAGAAGATTAAGGTACACAGAGTTGGGGGTAAAGTGTTAGTGTGGATTGAGGATTGGCTATCTAACAGGAAGCAGAGAGTTGGAATAAATGGGTGCTTTTCTGGTTGGCAGTTGGTGACTAGTGGCGTGCCGCAGGGATCGGTGCTGGGGTCTCAACTGTTTACCATATACATAGACGATCTGGAGGAGGGGACCGAGTGTAGGGTAACAAAGTTTGCAGATGATACAAAGATGAGTGGAAAAGCGAATTGCGTGGAGGATGCGGAAAGTCTGCAGAGAGATTTGGATAGACTAAGTGAGTGGGCGAGGATCTGGCAGATGGAGTATAACGTTGACAAGTGTGAGGTTATCCACTTTGGAAGGGATAATAGTAAAATGGACTATTATTTAAATGGTGAAAAATTACAACATGTTACTGTGCAGAGGGACCTGGGGGTCCTTGTGCATGAATCGCAAAAACTCAGTTTGCAGGTGCAGCAGGTGATCAAGAAGGCAAATGGAATGTTGGCCTTTATCGCGAAGGGGATGGAGTATAAAAGCAGTGAGGTCTTGCTGCAATTGTACAAGGTACTGGTGAGGCCGCAACTGGAGTACTATGTGCAATTTTGGTCCCCTTATTTGCGGAAGGATATATTGGCCTTGGAGGGAGTACAGAGAAGGTTCACCAGAATGATACCGGAGATGAGGGGGTTAGCTTATGAGGAGAGATTGAGTAGATTGGGCCTGTACTCGTTGGAGTTTAGAAGGCTGAGGGGAGATCTTATAGAGACATATAAGATAATGAAGGGGCTAGACAGGGTACAGGCAGAGAGATTCTTTCCACTTAAAAAGGAAACAAGAACTAGAGGACACAGCCTCAAAATAAGGAGGAGTCAGTTTAGAACAGAGTTGAGGAGGAATTTCTTCTCTCAGAGGGTAGTGAATCTCTCGAATTCTCTGCCCATTGAAGCAGTGGAGGCTACCTCGTTAAATATGTTTAAGTCACAGGTAGATAGATTTCTGATCAATAAGAGAATTAAGGGTTATGGGGAGCGGGCGGGTAAGTGGAACTAAACCACTATCAGATCAGCCATGATCTTATTGAATGGTGGGGCGGGCTAGATGGCCTACTCCTGCTCCTATTTCTTATGTTCTTATGACATGGAATTGTGCTCTGCGCCCACTTCCTCAAGTGCAGTGATACACTTGGAGCATATTACTCTGGATGATACAAAAGTGGGGGAGAAGGTAGGTTGTAAGGAGGATATATATTCTTTATAGAGAGGTATTGACAGGTTAAGTGAGTGAGCAGAAAATTGGCAAATTTAAGGTGGGAAAATGTGAGATTGTTCATTTTGGAAGAACAACTGAGAAGGCGGATTATTTAAATAGAGAAAGACTGCAGAAAGTTGTAATACAAAGTGACTTGGGAGTCCTTGTTCATGAAACCCAGAAAGCTAGCATACAGGGGCAGAAGGTAATAAGGAATGCAAATGGAATGCTGGCTTTTATTTCAAGGGGGCTGGAGTATAAAAGTAAAGAGGTGCTTTTGCAATTGTACAAGTTACTGGTGAAGCCACATTGAGAATACTGAGTACAGTTTTGGTCCCCTTATTTAAGGAAAGATATATTATTATTGGGGGCAGTGCAGAGGAGATTTACTAGGATGATCCCAGGTATGGAGGGACTGACAATGAGGAAAGATTAAACAGGTTGGGTTTGTACTCCTTGGAGTTCAACAGAATGAGAGGTGATATCATTGGAACACATAAGATTCTTAGGGGGTTAAACAGGGTAAATGTTGGGAGAATGTTTGCCCTCATGGAAGAGTGTAGGACCAGAGGGCTGAGTTGCAGAATAAGGGGGTGCTCATTTAAGATGGATTTGAGGAAGAATTTCTTCTCTCAAAGAGTGGTGAATCTTTGGAATCATTTACCCTAGTAAACTGTGAAGATCAAGTCTGTGAACATTTTCAAGGCTCAAATCAACAGGTTTTTAATCAGTAGGGGATTTTTTTTTCAATTCAGTCGGTAAGTTAAGGTTTACACAGAGAAGGCAGGAAAGTGGACTTAGTGAGTATTAGATTAACCATTAGCTTATTAAATGTGGAGCAGTCATAAATTGCCTAAACCTGTTCCTATTTTGCTTCTCAGCCTTTTGGCTAAGATCATACCCAGGATGGGGTGCAATGCCCTGCCTTATTAGCTTGGATCTTGTTTGTCTCTCTTCTGGGGACCATCAATTGGATTCAATTGAATTTTGAATGTGGTTCTTGGATTTGGGTCTGCCCGGTCCACTTCGAGCATTTGCTAAAAATTAAATTAAATTAAATTTCTTTATTGAGACCACAGTAAAAACCTTGTCCAATAACTTTTGCATCAAAGGCTTCTCATGTTTAAATGGTACAAAGTACAGCTGCTTTTAATTTGTGTGCAACATCAGATGCTTTCCGATCATTGCTATAGCCCTATCAGTGCAAATCCCAATTGTTCCACTGATTTCTACTGAAGTAATTAAATCACCCAACACTTTAAAAATATCATCTGACTTTGCTGTTCTTATTTTATTTCCTTATTCCACATTTAACAAACATGGGCAAGTAAATGAGACATTTAGAAATATCTGTGGACACATTAAGTTAAATAGCAAAGCCATTGCCATACAATCGTTCAATGTACTGCAGCCATTCTGTGAGGGTGCATCCACAGTGCTGTTAAGGGAAGAGGGCCAGGTTTTTGACTTGGTGGCAAGGAACAATGATACATTTACAAGTCATGATGGTATGTGGTTTTGAGGAGAATTGATGGTGTTCCCATGCATCTACCACCTTTCTCCTTCTGGTGGGAATAGAGGGATACAAGCGGATGGTCTAGTTATGAACACATGATCGGTGCAGGCTTGGAGGGCTGAAGGGCCTGTTCCTGTGCTGTATTGTTCTTTGTTCTATGTGGTGACGATCACAGGCTTGGAACATGCTGGCAAAGGAAACTTGGCAAATCACTGCAGTTCATCATGTGAATAGTATACACTGCTGTCATTGTGGGCTGGTGGTGGACTGCTTTGTCCTGGATGGTGTTTAGGCTCTTGAACGATGTTGGGGCTTCGCTGATCCAGACAATGGAGGATATCCATCGCACTACTGAATTGTGGCTTATAGATAGTGGACAGGCTTTGAAGAGTCAAATGGTGAATTACTCTGCAGAATTTCCAGCCTTGGACCTGTCCTTGGATCTACACTGTTTATATAGCTGGTCCAATAGTGTTTTTGGTCAATTTGAATCACACTGGATCCTAATTATTATAAACTTGCTGCAGGCCCAGAGACTAGCAGGTCTATTTCCACCATTACATCTCCCATCTGTCCCTCCAAGACCACATTACATTCACATTCTATTCATTGTCTAAGTTGGTAGATATATTTTCTAATATAATTCTAAACATACAGAACAGGAAGATACCTGGGTTTGGTACTTCACCAACATTAAATTACCACATTTGAGCAACGACATCAGTAGCAATTCTACAAATGGTCTTGAAGTCCCTCTTTCCTGGCTTATACTTGCTCCAACTTCTTGTTTTATCTCGATTCAAAGCCCAGGACAGGTTAAGGCCTTGCTGCAGGCCCAGAGACTGGCAAGTTTCTTTCTTCCTCCCCTGACTTCCATCCCCCCCCATGTGGCACAAGCATTCTCCATTGGGAGAAATGTGAGAGCCAACTTGTGCTCAATAAAGCTTCCACAAACAGCAGTGTGATAGATATTCTATTTTTTAAAGTGACGTTAGTTGAGAGATAAATATTCACCATGATTGGATAGAACTCAGTATTGTAGGGTTCTAAAAGTAAATGGCATCAATTTATCTCACATATCTGGGAAGTGGCAAGCATATTGGACAACACTAATCTGTAGAATACAACCAGCAGTGTAAAACTTTCACTATTCCTTAATTGCAATCAAATAGATTATATGGGTGGAATTCACCCATCATAAGACTAGGGGCAGTGGCAGGTGCTCCCGCGGTGCCTGACCTGTCAACCAGAATAGCGGGATCCTGTATCAGATTCAGCACTTGGTAGCTTGTTAATTATGGATAAGCGAGTTTCCTTCCGAATCTCCTGGCATGCCAGCAGCTGATTCATCTACCCGCCCTGAGCTGACGGGTTTGAAGGACCTGGTACCATATTTAAATACCAATCCAACACTCTCACCAGCCCACCTGTCTTCATCAGACCCTCCAATGTGTCTGGAACCTGGAGGCAAAAGGATAGCAGCCAGAAGAAGGCAACGTCGGCTTTCAGCACCCTTATTCCGGCAGGCCCACCGCATGACATCTACCCCAGGGATTTCTCAAAGGAAAATAGGATCAGGCCCTTCGAGCCTGCCATTTATTATTATCATGGCTGATCATCCAGCTCAGTAGCCTGTTCCCACTTCCCCCCCATACCCTTTGATCCCTTTAGCTCCAAAAGCTATCTAACTCCTTCTTGAAAACAGTGCTTTGACCTCACCTGCTTTCTGTGGTAGAGAATTCCACAGGCTCACCACTCTGAATGAAGAAATGTCTCCTTATCTCAGTCTTAAATGGTTTAACCTGTATCTCTGAGTGACCCCTGTTTCTGCACCCACCTCCCTTCCCCCCCCCCCCCCTCCTCCTCCTCCACCACCATCAGGAACATTCTTTCTGCATCTACCTTGTCTAGTCTTGTTTTTTTGGTTTCTATGAGATCTCCCCTTATTCTTCTAAATTCCAGTGAATATAATCCTAACCGATTCAATCTCTCCTCATACGCCTGGTAACCTTTGCTGCACTCCCTCCACAGCAAGAACATCTTTCCTTAGAAAGGAAACCCAAGCTGCACACAATATTCTAGGTGTAGTTCACCAAGGCCTTGTATAACTGCAGCAAGAAATCCCTGCCTTTGTACTTGAATCTTCTCACTCTGAAGGCCAACATATCATTTGCCTTCTTCAACACCTGCTGAACCTGCTTGCTTACTTTCAACGACTGGTGTGCCAGGACACCCAAATTTTGTTGCACATTCCCCTCTCTCATTCAGATAATCTGCTTTCCTGTTTTTGCTATCAAAGTGGATAACCTCACATTTATACATGTTATGCTGCATCTGCCATGCATTTGCCCGCTCAACTTGTCCAAATCACGCTGAAATACCTCTGCATCCTCCCAGTTTTGTGTCATCTGCAAATTTGGAGATAGAATATTTTGTTCCCTCATCTAAATCATCAATATACATTGTGAATAGCAAGGGTCCTAACACTGCTCCCTGCAGCATCCAACTAGTCACTGCCTGCCATTTGAAAATGACCCATTTATTCCTATGCTGAACTTTTGCCTATCCACCGGCATCCCTTTAAGTTAGATTCCCCAATCCAACTCGCACCTCATAACACAGTAGTTTCCTTTGTTTAAATTCAGGACCCTAATCTCAGAATAACTTACATCACTCTACATCTTGATGAATATTCTCTCATATTATGCTCGCTCATCCCAAGGAGCCTTGCTCAACTAGATTGCCAATTATTCCTTTCTCATTACGCAATACTCAGTCTAGGATGGTCTGTTCTCCAGTTGGTTCCTCTATGTATTGGTCCAGTAAACCATCCCGTACACACTTCAGGAATTCCTCCTCTATGGTATTGTTACTCATATGATTTGCCCAATCTACATTCAGGTTAAAGTTACCCATAATTACTTTCCTTTATCACATGCATCTCTAATTTCTTGTCTAATGCCATCCCTAATATCACCACTACAGTTTGCGGATCTATGTACAACCCCTATGAAAGACTTTTGCCCTTTCGTGTTTCTCAGCTGTACCCATACAGATTCCACATCATCAGAGCTAATATCCTTCTTCACTATTGCATCAATTTTCTCTTTGATCAGCAATACAACCCCACCACCTTTTTCTTTTTGTCTGCCCTTCCCAAATACTGAATATCCCTGAATGTTCAGTTCCCATAATTAGTCGCCCTACAGCCATGTTTCTGGAAAGCCAACTATATTATACTTGTTTACATCTATTTGCGTGACTAATTAATCCACTTTATTATGAATACTCCACACATTAAGGAACAAAACCTTAAGGCTTGTCTTAACATTCCTTGAGCCGTTCCTATTATTTTTCACTGTGGCCCTGTTTGATTCTGGCCCTTGATTTCTCTGCCTATCACTTCCCTTGTTCCTCTTTCTGTCTTTTGTTCTTGTCCTTATTTTCCCCTCCTCTGGCTCCTTGCATAGGTTCCCGTCCCACTGCCATTTTAGTTTAAACCCTCTCCAAACACTCTAGCAAATACTCCCCTTAGGACATCACTCCCTGTCCTGCCCAGGTGCAACCTGTCCAGTTTGTACTGGTCCCACTTCCCCCAGAACCAGTCCCAAAGTCCCAAGAATCTGAAATCCTCCCCTTTGCACCATCTGGTATATCCTGCTATTTCTGCTCTGACTAGCAGGTGGCACTGGTAGTAATCCTGAGATCATGACCTCTGAGGTCTTACTTTTCAACTTACTTCCTAACTCCCTATATTCTGCTTTTAGGACCTCATCCCTTTTTTAATCCATGTTGTTTGTACCAATGTGTACTACGACCATAGGATGTTCACCTGCTCCCTCCTGTAGCCGCTCCGAGACATCCTTAACCCTAGCACCAGACACTGGTTTATGGAACCGGGAGTGGGGGGGAAAGGAGACCCCTGTACTCCCCAACCCCAGGCGCAGTACTGATCCGAGTTGGTGACACAGGGAGGTCCATGGGTCCAGCAGCACATGCTGTCCATGAAGACCAGCTCGGTGTGAAAATTGAGGGCACCCTGCAGGTTGGTGTACAGTGCATAAGGAGTAGTGCAGCACTATGGCAGGTAGGCTTTGCATGTTGCACTCACCTCAAAGTGTCTGGCGATCTGAGGGCCATCATGATTTCCTATTGGCATAATGCGAGATTGAAAGGCCTGACGAGATTCTGGCGGGCAGCTGTTTTAATGAGCATTCATGAGATGCCAATGGAATTTGTGCCAACTGCCAGTGGGAAGAGCGATCTGCCATTAACCTGCCATTGGGAGAACTGCATTTTACGCCAGTAGGTTTCCAACTTTTTGGCTTCCAACAGATTCACTGAGCGTACCCCGCCAGCCACCAAACCCGCTGTTGGACAAGAACAGAAATATGAGAGCAAGGTAATCACATGGCAAACACCCCATCACATTTCTACCTTCTTTCAGTTCTGTGGGAAAGTTACATGCTAGAAATGTTAACACTGTTTTTCTGTCCGTAGCTGCTGCCAGATCAGTTGAGTATTTCCTGAAATTTCTGTCCTGATTTCAGATTTCCAGCATCCACAATATTTTGATTTATTTTCTTTCCTATGTTTCTTGAATACATTGTAGCCAAGGATATTAAGGGCCCATTCCTCCCCTTGCTTGAGCCAGATCTCCATTATTGCTATGTGGCTACTCATACCCGTAACTCATCAACTTTATTTACCGCACTTGAACTCTAAGTCCATCTTAATCTGTTCAGCATCACCTTGCAACCCCACACCTTACCCACTGTGAATATTGATAGGGAATAAGAATATTCTCTTTCACTGCTGTACATGCCCGCATTTGCACATTGCTGGTGTATAAGAGCATAAAGATATGCAAAATAGGAGCAGGAGTAGGACATCTGACTGACCCCAGACTGCTTCACCATTCAATAAAATCATGGCTGATCAGATCATGGACTTAACTTTACTTTCCTGGTTCCCCCCCTGCCCCACCATAATCTTTGATCCCTGTAAATTAAACATCTGTCTAATTTAGCCTTCAATATATTCAATGGCGCAGCCTCCACTGCTCTGTGGGGTAGTGATTTCCAAAGATTAACAACCCTCTGAGAGAAGAACTTCCTCCTCATTTCCATCTTAAATGAGAGATCCCACATTCTAAAATTTAGACTTCCACACAACAGGAAACATTGTCTCATTGACTAACTTGTCAAGCTGCCCTACAATCTTATATGTTTCAATAAAATGACCTAATTCTTCTAAATTCCAATAAGTAAAGACGTGCTCAACCTTTTGCCATAAGTCAATCCCATTCATGCCAAGAATCAGCCTAATCAACCTTTTTGAACTGGTTCCAATGCAAGTATATCCCATCGTAAGTAAAAAGAACAAAACTCTACTCAGTACAATTGGTCTCACCAATGCCTTATACAGTTGTAGCAATACTTTACTACTTTTACACTCTATTCCCTTGCAATAAAAGCCAACATTTCATCTTCCTTTTTAATTATTTACTGTAACATCTTTGATTCATGTATGAGAACTCCAAGGTCATTCTGTACCATAGCATTCTTTGCCTCTCCCCATTTAAATAATATTTTGCTTCTGCATTCTTACCAAAATGGATAAACTCACAATTTCCCACATTATACCCATCTGCCAAATTTTTGCCGACTCACTTAACCAAGCTATATTTCTCTGGAGATTCTTTGTGTCCTCCTCACAACTTGCTTTCCCACCTGTCTTTGAATCATTAACAAATTTGGTTACAATATACTCTGTCCTTTCATTCAAGTAGTTAATATAGATTATAAATAATTGAGGCTCCAGCACTGATCTCAGTAGCACCACACTATTTAGATTTAGCATAGTAATTATCTACATAAGGGAAAGTCCTCTGCTTATTTCTCCATGCCTTGTGGTCTTGCGTTTTCCTTTTCGGTTGTTTGTAAGAGTCTGCCATTTTCAATTTCAATGAGCAATATGACTAGGAAAAAGAATATTTCTGGTGGTTTCATGTTCATTTTCTCTTGTGTGCATAAAGGAAACACAAGTTTTCTTCCCAAAGGATCCTTCATCTATATGCGCCTCTTGTCCCTCAAATTTATCGTTTTCCACCATCACCACCAAAGATTTGCAAGGTTCACTGTTGGCCATGGCTTACAACACTGAGCATGAGACACATTCCTAGGCCTGGGGTGACTTCGAAAGCAGCAAGTGACTACCCCTGAGGTTTCAAATGACTTTGCTACCCTAAATTAATTACCTGAAAATGCTCAATTTATCTTGACTCTTTGTTTACGGTTCGTTAACCAATCCTCTATCATTGCTAATATTATTACCCCTGAACTTATCTTATGTAGTGAGCTTTTATGTGGCACATTATTGAATGTCTTGTGGAAATCCAAATACTCTACATCTACTGGTTCCCATTATCATGCTGATTATTACTTTCTCAAAAAACTTCACTAAATTTGTCAAACATGGTTTCCCTTTTATGAAACCATATTAGCTCCGCTGGATTGTATTATGATTTTCTAAATATCCTGCTGTTACTTCCATTATAATGGAATCTGTTTTTTTTGCAATGACAGAAGTCAGACAAACTGGCCTAAACCTTTGTGTTTCCTGTCTCCCTATTTTTTTGAATAGGGGTTTTACCTTTATGGTTTACCAATCTGCCAGGAACTTCAGAATCTCGGGAATATAGGAAGATTACAACAAATACGGCCGCTCTAATTGCAGTTTTTTCTCTTAAGATTTAGGATACAGACAATCAGGTTCTGGGGATTTATCAGGCTTTCATTGAATTTGTTTTCCGAGCACTTTTCCATATTGACAATGATTGGTTTAAGTTTTCTTTATTTTTTTCATGGGATGTGGACACCACTGACAAAAGTAGTGCTTTTGCCCATTCCTAATGGCTCATGAACTGAATTGCTTGTTTGGCTATTTCAGAGAGCAGTTAACAGTCAGTCACATTGCTGGAGGTCTGGAGTCATATGTAGGCCAGAATGGATAAAGATAGCAGACTTCCATCCCTAACCAAATGGGTTTTTACAACAATTGAGTACAATCCCCAGAGTAATAGACTCGGCCTCTGGATTATTGGCTCAGTGACATTACCCTACAGCACCATCTCCTAGGTTTCTCCCTCCCTTTTGACCTTTCATTTTGTTATATTATTGGGATGCTTTGGTGACGTCTACTGTGAAATACTTATTCAAAGTCTCTGCCATTTCCTTGTTTCTCATTATTAATTCCAAACATTATTCTCTAAGAGATCATTGTTTACTTCATCTACTCTCTTCACTTTTATCTATTTGTAGAAACTTAGGGTGGAATTTTCTGATTAATCAAGCGATCCCACGACTGTCAACAGGATTTCCTGTTCTATGCACCTCCCACCACCAGGAAACCCACGCCAGGGATTTGCCGTAAGCAGGACCAGTAGATCCAGCTGGCGATAATGGTCGGAAAATTCCAGCATTAATGTCTGTTTAGGTAGCTATTGCTAGTTCACCCTCATATTCAAATTTATCCCTCTGCTATTTTTTAGTCATTCTTAAATTTTTCCCACTTTTCTGACCTATCAATTATCTTTGCAGCATTGTATGTCTTTTTTTCAATTTGCGTACCATCTTGGTCTTTCTTATTTAGTCATGGATGGTTCATTTTTCTCATAGAGTCTTCCTTTCTCAATGTAATAGATCTTTGCAGATAATTATGAAATATCTCCTTAAATATTTGGCATTGCTTAAATGTCTGCACGCAGAGTTACCTTTTACCTATTTCCCCAGTCTACAGTGTGACCATAACTTTATAATTGCCTTTATTTAAGTTTAAGACACTAGTTTCAGACCGAGATTTCTCATCTTCAAACTGAATGTGAAATTCTATCATATTATGATAGCTCTACCCTAGAGGATCTTTTACCATGAGATCATTGATTAAACTTGGATAAAGATAAATTACTGCAGATGCTGGAATCTGAAACCAAAAGAGAAAATGCTGGAAAATCTCAGCAGGTCTGGCAGCATCTGTAAGGAGAGAAAAGAGCTGACGTTTCGAGTCCAGATGACCCTTTGTCAAACCTATAATGCATAGAAAGTGGGAGATATTTATATTGCAGGATGAAGGAATGAAAGATGAGTCATGGCCACAGAAACCAGGAGAAAAGGCTGCTAATGGCAGTCTATAGAAAGAATAAAAGGTGTGAATGGCCAAATGACAGAGAAGCTGAAATCAGAGGGTAAGCTTTGATGGATGAAGATGTGGGGGGAGGGGGGGAATGAGTGGGAGAGAGCTAAAAATTAAGAAAAAGGAGGAGGGGAAGCAAAGAGGGAGAAAAGATAAGGAAATGGGGGATAAATTAGGGGGAAAGAGTGGGGGGGGGAAGAAAAATGAAGAAAGACAATAAAGAAATAAAAGGTAGAGAACAGTTAAAAATTAAATAAAATGAAAAGAAAGGGGTGAGAAGGGGTAGAGCTAATCATCTGAAATTGTTGAATTCGATGCTGAGATTGGAAGGCTGTAAAGTGCCTAGCCGGAAGATGAGATGCTGTTCCTCCAGTTTGTGTTGAGCTTCACTGGAACATTGCAGCAGGCCAAGGACAGACATGTGGGCATGGGAGCAGGATCGTGTGTTAAAATGGCAAGCAACAGGAAGGTCAGGGTCCTGATTGCACACAGGCCGAAGGTGCTCATCAAAGCAATCACCCAGTCTATGTTTGGTCTCTCCGATATAGAGGAGACCACATTGGGAGCAGCGAATGCAATACACCAAATTGGAAGAGGTGCAAATGAAATGCTGCTTAACCTGGAATGAATGTTTTGGACCTTGGATGGTAAGCATGGAAGAGGTAAAGTGGCAGGTGCTACACCTTCTGTGATTGCATGGGAAGGTGCCATGAGTGATGGGAGAGGTGTTGGGTATAGTGGAGGAATGGACTAGGTTATCCCGGAGGGAACGGTCTCTGCGGAATGCTGACAGAGTGAGTGAAGGGAAGATGCGTTTGGTGGTGGCATCACGCTGGAGTTGGCGAAAATGGCGGAGGATTATGCTTTGCGTGCGGAGGCTGGTGAGATGAAATGTGAGAACAAGGGAGACTCTATCCTTGTTCTGGGGGGGAGGGGAGGGGCTAAGGGTCATGGCACGGGAATGGACCGCACGCTGTTGAGGGCCCTGTCAACAACTGTAAGTGGGAATCCACGGTTGAGGAAAAAGGAGCACATATTAGAAACACCACTTTGGAAAGTGGCATCATCGGAATAAATGCAACGGGGGCGAAGGAGCTGAGAGAAAGGGATGGAGTCCTTACAGGATGTAGGGTGTGAAGAGCTGTAGTCCAGATAGCTGTGGGAGTCAGTGGGCTTGTAATGAATATTGGTAGATAATCTATTGCCGGAAATGGAGACAGAAAGGTCAAGGAATGTTTTGATCGAAGAAACTGCCTCAAATAAACTAAAAGAACTCATCCTCAAAGCTACCTTTGTCAATCTATATGAAGATTAAAATCACTCACAGCTATTAAAGTATCTTTCTCACAAGCCCCATTATTTCCTGATATATATACTCTGTCCTATGTTTAGCTAGCTAATGTTAGGGAGCCTATAAACAACATGTCCAGAAGTGCTTCACAGCCAGTATAGTACTTTTGATACCGAAGCAAACAAAGTAGTCTATTTTCACTCAACAGTCCTGCAAGCACATTATCCGATTACTTGTTCTGTTTCATCTGGTGATTAAGAGATAATTGTTGATCAAGACACCAGGAGCAATCCCCTGATCCTCTTTGATTTGTGCCATGCGTTGTCTATTGTCCATCCAAGAGGACAGTTCAACATCTTATCTGAAAGATTCAACCTCCATAAATGTGGTACCCTCTGACTGGAGTGGAGTTTGAACCAATGACTTTCTGACACAGAGGCAACCCTGGCACCTAAGTGCATTTAGCATTTAAGTATATGTAATAGAGAAAGGTAATCTTTTTGAAGTGCTATGTGAAATTCTCGTCATCGAATGACGTAAGATAATAAGTACTCTTAACAGAGTACAAAGACAAACAAAGTGATTGTGAGTATTTGAGAATTTAAGTTATGTACTAAAATTAAGAAACATGGTCTTTTTCCTTAGTATTTTTTGGTAATTTAGCTCAAGTTTTCAAGATTTGAAGAGAAGTGATAAAATTGAACTCAGGAAATTATCCAATCTGTTTAAATACTAAAGAACAAGGTAAGTATTATGGAAGTTAGGACAGTCACATAAAACTTCTGCAACCAAAAGTAAAACAGTTGTGGAATAAGTTCCAGAGTAGGCCATTAAAACAAGCTGCATCAATGGGCTCAAGATATACATGAAACATTAACCTGTTTCTTTGCTTTACAGATTCTGCCCACTATGATACATATTTAATGCTTTCTGTATTTATTAATGAATTATGAAGCTCCAGAGTCAAATCAAAGGCATTTTACTCCAGGTAAAGTTAGAATACAACAAAATATTGCATCATAGCAATGTCAATAGTGCATATGAGTTTGAATAATATTGATATCATGGTTGTAGTAGCAACAGCAAAAGCAAGGTAGGAAACGACTAGGACACTGCATTGTCATGATTGGATAAATTGTAAAATTATTGTTTGACAAGTTTGCAAGCTCAATTTCATTGGAAAGATTTGGACAACAATATTTTGTAAGTCTTAAGTTTACAGATCTTGTAGCTTTGTAAAATATTGAGCCCTGATTTTTTTTAAAAAAAGGTTACATACCAGAACAGTACAGATTGGTTAAAAAAAATACCTTTTGAGTATTTATTTGAGCCGGTTATATTTGAGAAGTTTTGCACACTTCTTTCCAGGGAGATTCACAGCCTCAATCCTGCTCCTGAGAGCATCATGTTTTAAACAAATGCATTTTCTTTGGACAACTTATCATAGCAATAAAAAATATACAATCTTTTGCTTGAGTGCCTCTACATTTTGTTTTTGAAATTGAAACTTTATCCCCACCTGAAAACTGGCAATATAAAATACTACATACAGAAAATCCAGTACAGATTTAGATTTTATTTGATAAGAAAAAATGGATCAATCATACAAAAATGAATCCTTCCAACGGTATTAAAAATTAACATCACAGCAGTGGAATTTAAGCCATTCTGGAGCATGGAAGTGAGGACTCCTCTTTTGACCGAAGTTCATGGCTTTGTGTGTAGTTCAGGATATTCTCAATTCCATTGAGCTGTTTAATACAAATATTGGAATAATAAAGTTTTCTATAGTTATATCGCTTTGATGGTTTTCTAACTGTGAGTCAGAGACTTGAGCACAAAATCTAGGCAGACACTTCAATGCTGTACTGAAGGAGTGCTGCACTTTTGGAGGTGCTGTGTATTTAATGAAGCATTAAACCAAGATCTGCCCTTACAGGTAAAAGTTCTCATGGCATTATTTCAAAGAGGAGCAGGCCAATATCTTCCTTCTACCGTCAGCACTAAAAATGAATTATCTGGTCATTATCTCATTGCTGCGTGCAAATTAGTAGCCATATTTCTAATGTTACAAGAATGTTTAATCTTTACTTAAATAGTTGTAAATCACTTTGGGATCCTGAACTTGCTTTATAAATGCAAGATCTTTCTTTCATTAATACCCTTTTCCACTTCAAAAATTTCTTAAATTTTCACTTTCTTTGAGAGTGGATGGCAGGAGCTGATTTCCAAAGCCAGGTGAATGGGAACATAGGAACATAGAACTTAGTGCAGGAGTAGCTCCTTGAGCCTGCTCCATCATTCAATGAGATCATGGCTGATCTGGTTGTGTCTCAATTCCATTTTTTGTTTGCCCTTGCAAAATTCCCTTATCTGTCAAAAGATTTGCCAAACTCTGACTTAAATAAGCTCAATGATCCAGCCTCCACTGATTTCTGGGAAGAGAGTTCCACATACAAATAACCCTCTGAGAGAAAACGGGTGGGATCTTACCAGCGTGGTGAGCCAGTAAAATAGGGTGAAAGGCAAATAATTGTGTTCACGCTCGATTTCTTCACTCTCACAACCTTTCTGGCCCCATTCTGTCTCATGCCCTTCCCTTAATGAAGCGAGAAGCAGATGATACAGTACAAAAACCCACCATTATGGCTGGCATGGAAAAGGTTGATTTCCATGTCCACTACCATACTCTGCAATTTAGGGAACATTCCACCCTGTCTGGTGGTGCACACTTGAGTTTGTGCTCTCTGTCCCTTTCTGCCACACTCTGGAAGAAGGCGAGGATGAAGTGACAACATAGAACAGAGTGCATTTGGAAGCACCACCCACAAAAAAACATTGAGAAAAATATTGTCAAGCCTACAAGCCCAAGTTGGAATTATCTGCTCCATTAGTGACAGGCGTGCTTGGTGTTGAGTGAACAATATGATGAAAAGCCCAAAAATCAATTTAAAGCTGTTGTGAAACCAGTTGGCGACCATCCACTATGCCTGTCAGTAGTGGGCCACCTTTTTCGCCGTCCAACGTGGCAATGTAATTTTAATGCATTGGCATCTCATCACCTTGCCTGTCAACCAGAATTATCATCCCACATCCGATTTACCATCACGTTGGCAGGAAAATGCACCAGCACAGAACATGCCTAGATAAGCGTGTTGTGCAAAAGTTGGGATTTACCTTTAGGGCCTTGCTCAGCTCATAGACGTCTCAGGAGAGGAAGCCCTACTGTTGCTGGACCCTGGAGAAACACATGTATTGCATGTGTTTCTCTGTCAAGCAGCTTTTGGAAAGTCGGAGGTCTCCACACACCTACAGTGATTTGGCTGCGGCTTTGGACCTGCTGCAGGAATTAAGGGACTTTGCTGTGGGCAGGGGCAGGAGAGGGTGAACCAAGGTGAGGAGTTTGGAAGGGGGGAGGGCGAAGGTCTTAGGGAGGGAGTTGAAGCTGGAAGGGAGGGGTGGGGGGGCTCCAAGGGTCAGGAGATGAGAATGGGAATCAGGAGGGAATTTGATGGGGGTAGGTGTAACGGGGAGAAGGGTGAAAGAGAGGTTTTGATGTGAGGGTGTAGGAATGGCTGAGGGAGGGAATATGGGTGGATGAAGGAGGATGGGGTGAT
The DNA here is from genome assembly GCF_964213995.1 of Mustelus asterias. NCBI lineage: Eukaryota > Metazoa > Chordata > Chondrichthyes > Carcharhiniformes > Triakidae > Mustelus > Mustelus asterias. Next base: position 135,303,961 of record NC_135802.1, read on the forward strand.
GTAGGAGTGAGGGGGGGAGGAAGGTGTGCGGAGAGGAGGTGGAATGTCTAGGTGAATGTACAAGGGAGGGGACTGTAAATTCTATGACTGCCCCCTGGGAAGCAACTGAGAGTGGGCCTGGAAGAAGGGAATGATGAGAGGGAGCCAGTAGTGTGAGCGTACAGTAGTAGTGGTAGAAGGGCCAACAAGGGTGGTTGGTGGACTTGAGGGGTGTGGGTAGGAAGGGGTAAGTCATGGAGGTCAATGTGAATAGGATGGTTGGGAAAGTAGGGAATATGCACGTTCACCTGGACATTGGTGAAGGAGAAGAGTTCGGGCTGAAGGATAATAGAGGGGAGACTGAAGGTTATCCCAAGGGGGTAATTGAACCACAGTTGAACCTGTCTCCACCACACACTCAGACAAGACATTCCAGATCCAAAGCACTTGTTGCATAAAGAGCTTTCCCTTATTTTGCCTCTGGTTCTTTTGTTAATCACCATAGGGTTCTCAATCTTCTGCTGCTGGGAATGGATTCTCCCATTTACGCTCTCTGGACCCCTCATGATTTTGAACAAACCTAACAAATCTTCTCTTTTTCTTTTCCAAGGAGAATAGACCCAGCTTTGCCAATCTATCCACATGACTGAAGTCTCTCATCCTCAGAATGATTCTTGTAAATCTTTCTAAAGATCCTTCCCGTTGAGGCTGAACCAGTGTTTTATGAAGATCCTTAACTTATTTGCTTATGAACTCTGTGCCTGTATGTATAAAACACAGGATTCATTATAATTTATTAACTGCTTTCTCAACCTGCTCTTTCATGATTTATGCACGTATACACCCAGGTCCCTCTCCTCCTGAATTTCCTTTAGAATTGCATCCTTTATTTTTTGTCACCTCTCTTCATTCTTCAGACCAAAATGTTTCACTTCATACTTCTCTGTAGTAAATTTCATTTGCCATGTGTCTGCCCATTGAACCAACCTATCTCTATCTTCTTGAAGTCTATCACTACCCCCTCACAGTTCATGATTCTTGCAAGTTTTGTGTTATCTTCAAATTTTGAAATTGTGCTCTGTGCACCCAGGTTATAATTAAAGTTATAAATATAAACCAAGAAAATGAGTTATCCCGCCATGTAGCAACCCCCAGTCAGAAGAAAATAAAGTCTTCTGTCATTGATGTTTTTAATAGGATTGAATGAAATAACTAAACTGTTTCATAATGAAATTCTAGCTATGCTAAAAACTGTTTCAAAATACCAATTTTGAAATAAATGCCTACTGGCAATAAAACTTTTTACTTATAAAGCACAATTTTACTAACATTTGGGGACTAAAAATATTAATACATAGGAAAACAATGTAATAGTAGATTTAGAAATTATATGGCCAACAAGTTTTCTTGCATCTCCTGAATCTCAAAATTTCCCACTACAGCACTGTGTGTTGAACAAAAATCTAACAAGTCTCAGTTGAAAATTAATAATTTATTTTGATTTGATTTATTATTGTCACATGTATTGGTGTACAGTGAAAAGCATTGTTTCTTGTGCGCTATACAGACAAAGCATACCTTTCATAGAGAAGGAAACGAGAGAGTGCAGAATGTAGTGATGCAGTCATAGTTAGGGTGTAGAGAAAGATCAACTTAATGCAAGGTTAGTCCATTCAAAAGTCTGACAGCAGCAGGGAAGAAGCTGTTCTTGAGTCGGTTGGTACGTGACCTCAGACTTTTGTATCTTTTTCCTGACGGAAGAAGGTGGAGATCGAGCAGTAATTGACATTTGTAGAAGAGGGTTCCAAATATCTTTCATCCATTGTATGTAGAAGTGCTTCCTAACTTCATTCCTGAAAGATCTGGCTCTAATTTTTTTGACTATGCCACCTAATCCTAGACTCCCCAACCAGCAGAAAACCCCACCTTGTTTCCCTCAATATGTTGAACACTTCAATTAACCTTTTTTATTCCAGGGAATACAACTCTTGTTTGCATAATCTTGTTTCGTAATTTCACTTTTGAAGTACAGGTATAATTCCGGTAAATCTATACTGCTCTATCTTCAAGGCTAATATATCATCCTTTGGTGTGGTGCCCAAAACTGTTCACAGTACTCCAGGTGTAATCTAAACCAGGACTTTGTATAGCTGAAGCATGACTTTGTATTCTAGTCCTCTAGATTTAAAGACCAACATACTACCAGCCTTTTTTATTATTTTCTGATCATGACATTGTAATGATCTATGTACCTGGACCCTTAAGCTCCATTTCCACTGTTAGTTGCCTTCCATTCTATGAAATTCAACTTTGGGGACATGGATTAATATTCAATATAATTCCTGCACTTCCCCATTTTCTTATTCAAATAATAAAGGATGAATATCCACATTGGTATTAAGCACCATTTTCTTTCTGAAAGTGTTTTGTTAATCTTTCTTTACAAGTCCAGGAACAGGAGTAGGCAATTTGCCACCTCGAACATCTGCCACCATACAATGACTGATCTCTATTCTAACTCCATCCACCTGTCGTGGCTTCATATTCCTTAATCCTGTTGGCTTGCAAAATCTTTTGCTCTCAGATTTAAAATAGTGAGTTGGGCAAGAATCTATTGCCTTTTTCTGGAGGAAGGTTTACAGTTCTACCATCCTTTGTGTTAACCGTGGCTCGGTTAGTGGTACTTTTGCCTCTGAGTCAAAGTTTGTGAATTCCCAAGTGGAACTTGAGCAGGCTGACAAATTCCAGTGCTGTAATGAGGGAGTGATAGGCTAAAGATGTTGTCATTTGAATATTTAACTGAGGCCCCATCTGTCCTGAAAAGAGAACATAAAATATCCTATGGGACTATTTTGAAGACGAACAGGAATGTTGTCACTGGTGTATCTCTCAATCAACATCACAAAAAACAAATTTTCTGATCAGGAGCATATTGTTTGTGGAAGCTTGCTGTACTCAAATTGGCTACATCACAACAATGATAATTTGGGACAAAATTAACAGTCATTTGAACAAATGTTAACTAATTAAGGAATGCTAGCACTGATTTGTTACGCAAAAATCGTATTTAATCTATTTAGAACATAGAACATTACAGCGCAGAACAGGCCCTTCGGCCCACGATGTTGCACCGACCAGTTAAAAAAAAAAACTGTGACCCTCCAACCTAAACCAATTTCTTTTCGTCCATGAACCTATCTACGGATCTCTTAAACGCCCCCAAACTAGGCGCATTTACTACTGATGCTGGCAGGGCATTCCAATCCCTCACCACCCTCTGGGTAAAGAACCTACCCCTGACATCGGTTCTATAACTACCCCCCCTCAATTTAAAGCCATGCCCCCTCGTGCTGGATTTCTCCATCAGAGGAAAAAGGCTATCACTATCCACCCTATCTAAACCTCTAATCATCTTATATGTTTCAATAAGATCCCCTCTTACTTGAGTTTATTGATGAGGTAACAGAGAGAGTTGATGAGGGTAATGTGGTTGATACTATGTATGTAGACTTTAAAAAAGCATTTGATAATATGTCACATAAAGGTTTGTCAGCAAAATTGGAACTCATGGAATAAAATTAACATTAGCAGCATGGATATGCAGTTAGTGATAAGAAATGGGAGTGTAGCAGTCATCGTTGTTTTTCATTCTGAAGGAAGGCACATGGAGGAGTGGGATTCCTGAGGGGTCAGTGTTAGACCATTGCTATTCTTGATATATATTAATGACAGAATGTAGTGTTACAGTCATAGCTAGGGTGTAGAGAAAGATCAACTTAATGCAAGGTATGTCCATTCAAAAGTCTGACAGCAGCAGGGAAGAAGAAGAAGAAGCTGTTCTTGAGTTGGTTGGTACCTGACCTCAGACCTTTGTATCTTTTTCCTGATGGAAGAAGATGGAAGAGAGAATGTCCGGGTGCATGGGGTCCTTAATTATGCTGGCTGCTTTGCTGAGGCAGCGGGAAGTGTGAACAGAGTCAATGGATAGGAAGCTGGTTTGTGTGATGGATTAGGCTACATTCACGACCTTTTGTAGTTCCTTGCGGTCTTGGGCAGAGCAGGAGCCATACCAAGCTATGATACAACCAGAAAGAATGCTTTTTATGGTGCATCTGTAAATGTTGGTGAGAGTAGTGGCTGACATGCCAAATTTCCTTAGTCTTTTGAGAAAGTAGAGGCGCTGGTGGGCTTTCTTAATCATAGTGTCGGCATGGAGGGACTAGGACAGGTTGTTGGTCATCTGGACACCTAAAAACTTGAAGCTCTCGACCCTTTCTACTTCATTCCCGTTGATGTAGTCAAGGTCATGTTCTCCTTTACGCTTCCTGAAGTCGATGACAATCTCCTTTGTTTTGTTGACATTGAGGAAGAGATTATTGTTGCCGCCCTATTCACCAGATTCTCTATCTTGTTCCTGTACTCTGTCTCGTCATTGTTTGAGATCCGACCCACTATGGTGGTGTCACCAGCAAGCTTGAAAATCGAATTGGAGGGGAATTTGGCTACACATTCATAGGTGTACTAGGAGTATAGTAGGGGGCTGAGAACACAGCCTTGTGGGGCACCGGTGTTGAGAATGATCATGGAGGAGGTGTTGTTAATATTAAACTTCAAAAGAGCATAGGCTGTGGAATAGATGGATGAAATTTAATGCAGAGAAGTGCTGAGTGATTAATTTTGGTCAGATTGAGGAGGAGACATTAAAAATAAAGGGCATGATTCTAAAAGGAGTGCAATTGCAGAGGGGTCTGAGTATATATGTGCACAAGTCATGGATGGTGTGCAAGTTGAGAAAGTGGTTAATAAAGCAAATGGGATCTGGGCATAGAGTACAAAAACAAGGCAGTTACATAACTCTGTATAAAACACTGGTTTGGCCTCAACTAATATGTCCAGTTCTAGGTACCAAAGGACATGAAGGCATTAGATCGGGTGCAGAAAAGATTATGAGAATCATTCCACAGATTAGGAAGTTCAGTTACATGGATAGATTGAGAAGCTGGGGATGTCTCCTTGGAGGAGAATGTTGAGAGGAGATTTGATAGGAATATTCAAAATCTGGACAGAGTAGATGGGGAGAGAAGATTGAGAATCAGAGGACATTGATTTAAGGCGATTGGCAAAAAAAGTAACAGCAACTTGAGAAAAAACCGTTTTTACACAGCAAGTGGTTAGTATTTATAATGCACTGCCTGGGAGTATGATGGAGGTAGATTCAATTGAAGCCTTCAAAATTGAATTTGATATTTATATGTCAAGAGAAATTACAGGGAAAAGGTGGGGAAATGGGAATTGCTGAGATGCTCCTGCTGAGAGCCGGTATGGACACGACAGAATGGCCTCCTCCTGTTGTGCAACCATTTTATTATTCTTTTCTACTGTTGTGGGAAATTTACCACTTCGGAGTCAGACTTGGGGGTTCAACAAAACAGTTTTATTTCGGACAAAGCTTTGGGAGAAAGCACTGGTACTCCGCATTTCTTGGCAGCTACCTTCTCAACTACACAATGGTAGTTGACCATCTTTATACCTTTTAGACAATAGGCAGTACGGACATTAGCCGTTAACACATCGTTACAAGTTGAGTAGACAGATACGGACATCGACAGTTAACACATCGTTACAAGCAGACAGGTACGGACATGGACAGTTAACATATCATTGTACATAGAATGGATACATTCATGCAGTTATGTCCTCTATCAATGACTGGTTTCGATATATGCATTCAGTGGCTGATCTTGTTACATTTATGTATTTATGTCCCCATCAGTGGCTGACCTTATTATCAAACTCATTGTTCTGGGTCTACTCTTATCTAAAGTGCCTCAAGCTTTGACCAGTTTCCTGCAGCAATTCAGATACTGCAGGTTTTAACTCTGTGTAACTGTCTGTGCCTCTTAATGTCCCTTCCCAGGGTCCATTCTGTGTGCCAGGTAACCATTTTGTGTCCATCACTTTAATTTCACCATAACACTACTTTTTTGTGAAGAAGTATTTCCTAATATCTCTCCTGAATGGCCTAGCTTTGATTTTAATGTTATTTCATTTGTCTTTAGACTCCTTCAATAGCACAGATATTTTTTGCTATATTGGTTCCTTTCAAAATCCTAAAAATCTCAATGAAATCATCTGCAAATCTTCCAAATTCCAGGGAACACAGGCTAAGTTTATATCAGCTCTCCTCCTAAACCACCCCTTGGAGAAACAGTCTGGTGAATCTGCACTGCACTCCTTCCAAGGCCAATATATTCTTCTTAAAGTGCCCAGAAATGTGCATCATACTCCAAATGTGGTTTAAATGCAAGAGACCACCCATGGTAGCAGTGAGGAGATTGGCCTGCTACATCAGGAACTCAGCAACTTATACAGGGAGATCTGACATCTTGCATAACGTTTTCACATTGCAGTTTATTCTTATGATGCAAAGAACTTTTCTTCCTTTCCCAAAAAATTTCTGCCAATCACTTTTTCATGGAGATTAACTGTTTTACATGGAAAGAATTATCAAAAAATGACCAAGTACTCCAAATTTTATCTTGTTGAAACAATATTTAAAAATTTTATGATGTTTAGGTAGGAATTATTAAAAATTAAATAAAATAGGAACCTAGAAAATAGGAGTGGAGTATGCCATTTGGCCTTGTGAGCCTGCTCCACTGTTCAACGAGATAATTGCATCTCAGTGCCATTTTCCCACACTATCCCCATAGTGACTTAGCCTCCACAGCCCTCTGGAATAGAGAATTCCAAAGATTCAACACCCTCTGAGTAAAAAAATTTCTCATCTTAGTCGTAAATAGCCTGCCTCTTATTCTGTGTCCCCTGGTTCCCGACATACCAGCTAGGGAAAACATCCTTCCTGCATCTACTCTGTCCAATTTCGTATGCTTCAATGCGATGACCTTTCATTCTGAACTCAAGGAAATATGGAAACAGTCTCCTCAATCTCTCCTCGTAGGACAATCCTACCACCATTATAGAAATTTTAAAGACATATGAATTGTAGCTAGATATTAGAAAATCATGAAATTTGGGTTGAAATTGTTAATTATATTAATTACAGAAATGACAATGATGTAACTTATTTAAAATCAATTAACTATAAAAACAGACGTCACTTAGATGTAAATTATTCAAATTGTGAATCTTAGCTACAAGTTACTCAAATTTTGAATTTTAAATAGATTTAGTAAAATTATTCTTTCAGGTAGAAATTATTAAAACATGAATTTTAAGTATAGATTTTTTAAAAAATCATTCATGTGTGCTCTACTGGGTAAGAAGTCTCACAACGCCAGGTTAAAGTCCAACAGGTTTATTTGGTAGCAAAATCCACTAGCTTCGGAGCGCTTGCTGCTCCTTCGTCAGAGCTGCTGACACTTCACCCTGAGCAATTTTCTTAGCGGTGGATTTATGTGTATAAGTCATTAATAGTTGAAGTTAAGGATGTCTGAAAATTGCGAAATGTGCTGCGACTCTGGAGGTATTTTATTTCCTGCGCTGCGCTTCGCCATCTAGTGGCTTGGTCAAACTGTTGTCAATAAGGAGCAGTGACGGAAAGCAGACGTTTCTTTAAGTTATTCTGTACATCCAGAGCAATAATTAAACGAAACAAAAAATAAGTAATTAAGGCCGGAGCCCAGGTGGCGGGTCAGGGGCATGGCTGCTGCTGTGGGCTGGCGAGGCGAGCACGTGTCGCAATGTTGCAGGGGAAACCCGGGGAGGGGAGGGGGGGGAATCCCCTGGAAGGTTGAAGCGTTCCGTGGCGCCATGGCAACCGGGAATTTAGCGACCAATGGGCTCCCTCGCTCGGGTAGCCCTCGCGCGCCGCCGGCCTGCCAGCCAATGGGAGGCCGAGGAGCCCGGGCGCGTTCCACCAATGGGAAAAGGCGGGACATGCAAATGAGGTTTGAAAAAGCCGCGGGAAATCCGAGTTTCGCGGGAGGCATTACGCGCGTAAAGTGTCTCCCTTCATTCATCGTCAGCTTCCTGGAGCCATTTTCAGAGCTTGGGCTGCTTTAAGGACTTTTAAATCCTTCGCATCTGCCCCTCCCCGCGTTCACTATCCTGCGGGTGACCAAACCGAACGGTGACCGGGGTCTGTCTGCTCCCCGGTTCGGGGGGAATATTTTCTTCTTTTCCAGAGAGAACGAATAAGATTTTAAAAATAATTCACCGGCAGCGCACAGACAGACAGAGAGAGAGAGAGAGGGAAGTCTGAACGGAGAGAGCGTTCCAAAGTTGCGAGATATGCGGAAAGGAATCCAAGCGGCTCCGGGGAGAGCCTCGGCCGGGGTTGGGGGTTCCCCGGCAGCGAGCGGCCTCTTCGCCGTTTTCTCCGGGCTCGGCGGCCGACAGGAGCGGCCGGCGGGCAAGAGCGTCGGTGCCGGCGGCCTCGGTGTCCGGATCTTGTCGCAAGCGGCAGCCGAGGGCTACAGCACTCCCCGCGGCGCGGCCGGCAGGACGGGACTGGCGCCATCTACTCCGGGAAGGACTCCGGTAAATGAGGCGCAATCCAGCCCGACCCCGGGGACGTTTCCCCCCCCCGGGCGGGCGGGCGGTGGAATGGGTACAGGGCTGGAGTGGGGGGTCGCGGCACATCATTGCCCCTTTTCATTGTCACCCGTCGGAAGTGTAGCCGCGGACTGGATACTTTTTGAATGTATCAATTCAGGGAGCGTGTGGGGTCAGGGCAGTGACTTGAACCTCGGCGATTGGAGTCACTGGTGGCGGATTGCATTTTAATCTTTTCCGGGGGTTTACACCCGGGCTTTGGTGTGGGATGTCTCCGAGGAGTTCTCCATTCTCACACGTGCCCACCCCCCCTCACCCGGTTTAGGGGTTTAAATAAACACGCCGCTGGCCCAGTGCTGTGGGGAAAGCAGCCAGCCGCGTGTCTCCAAAGGGCCTAGTGCCTGTGAACCAGGTCCCCGTGTCACTTCCAACACAGGCCTGGCTTTTTCTTTTCTCTCCTTGCCTGGCTTTGCACCGGGCTCGAGTTTGCCATTTTTGCTGCAGCAGCTCCAATCCTCCTGCCGGTTCAGCCCGGAGGTTGGTTTTCAACCCTTTTCCAGCTTTACACACATTATTGTGGGTCTTTTATTTTTGTTGTTGCATTTGAGGAGTTTATAAGAGCAAACAAGACGCAAAATTCTGGTCATGTAGGGTTGAAGTCTCCACCAATTTTTTTTGTAAAGTTAAAAAACGCCACGTTAATTTTTTCCCCCAGTTTCAGCAAAACCAGGTATCTTCCAACCGTGCACAACATCAAAATTTCAAACTAGTAAATTTACCAAATTATAATTGAGATAAATATTAAGTGCTCCTGTTGCTGCATTACTGTTTTTTTCCATATTAATTGTTGTGAAAGACAAGTTTATGCAACAATTGAATAGTCCTTTTTCTATAAAACTTGGTATCTCATTGTGGGGAAAATGTAATTCTTGCATTTCCTGTCTCAATGTTGTAATGAATCCACTTCATGCCTTGTACAACCTTCCAAGAAATTAAGTAAATTGACTTGAGGCCTAGATAATCTGCAAAGCCTTGGTGGGGGTGGGGTAGGTGGGGATGATTTGGGTAAAGTTTAAATAAATTAGAAATGTTTGTTAATTGTAGCCCCTCTTAAACTGAAGCATCTAAAAATGTGTACTCATTACCCCTTAACTTTGTGTTGAAGCATAGGAAACAAAATGGAGTTTTATTAAGGCATCATTTGGATGCTTATTCATCTATGTTATAGTTGGCTAGGTTTTGCCTAGGTTTAAGTTTGGGTAACTGATTACAGTAAGTCCTAGGTAACTGATTATATTTTGCACCGCTGCTGGTTCTTTTAGGTTAAGGATTGTGTCTTTTCTAATAACTCGCCCAACTGTCAAGCTTTGTTTAATTGGAAGCAACTCAAATTTGTATGTTAGCTTGTACAACCCCTTTGAATATCTACCCAACAGTTTTAATTGCAGCCTTTCAAAGAGTTGTATTTTGAATGCCTAGTAATGTAGAATTTTATCTACAGATTTGGTCACTTTCTTCTGGGCCTAGTATGTCATAGGTCCACAAGTGAACAAAGAACAGTACTGCACAGGAACAGGGCCTCGGCCCACCAAGCTAATCATGTTGTCCTGTTACACCAACCGCCTGTATCCCTCTATACCCCACCTGTCCATGTGCCTATCCAGATATGTCTTAAATGGCGCTAACATATCTGCCTCAACCATTTCACTTGGCAATGCATTCCAGGCTCTCGCCACCCTGCGTAAACCCTCCCCCACATCTCTACTGAACCTTTTCACCCTTACCTTGAACTTGTGCCCCCTTGCAATTGTCATTTCTGCCCTGGGGAAAAAGCTTCCAACTGTTCACCTTATCTGTGCCCCTCATAATTTTATAAACTTCTATCAGATCGCCCCTCAGCCTCCGTCTTTCCAGGAAGAACAATCCCAGTTCATTCAATCTCTCCTCATAGCAAATAGCTTCCATACTAGGCTACATCCTAGTAAACCTTTTCTGTACTTCCTCCAATGCCACCACATCCTTCTGGTAGCGTGATGACCAGATTTGGACACAATATTCCAAATGTGGCCTAGCCAACATATATAACTAACATTTGCCAACTTTTATACTCTATGCCCTGCCAATGAAGGCAAGCATGCCATATGCTTTCTTCACCACCTTTTCTACCTATGTTGCCACTTTAAGGATCTGTGGACCTGTACTCCCAGATATGTCTGTCTATGCTCCTGATGGTTCTGCCATTTATTTTACAGCTCCCACCTGAATTGGATCTACCAAAATGCATCACCTCATATTTGTCCAGACTAAATTCCATCTGCTATTTCTCCGCCCAATTTTCCAGCCTATCTATATCCTGCTGTATTCTCTGACAATCTTCATCTGCAACTCTATATATCAATCTCACACAAGCAACAGTGGTCCCAGCACTGCTCCCTACAGAACACCACTAGTAAGAAGTCTCTCAACACCAGGTTAAAGTCCAACCGGTTTATTTGGTAGCAAACGCCACTAGCTTTCGGAGTGCTGTTCCTTCATCAGGTGAAGGAGCAGCGCTCCGAAAGCTAGTGGCGTTTGCTACCAAATAAACCTGTTGGACTTTAACCTGGTGTTGTGAGAGTTCTTACTGTGTTTACCCCAGTCCAACGTCAGCATCTCCACATGAACACCACTAGTTACAGACCTACATTCAGAAAAACATCCTTCCACTGCTACTCTTTGTCTTCTATGGCCAAGCCAATTGTGAATCCATCTAGCTAGTTCACTCTTGATTCTGTGTGATTTAACCTTTTGCATCAGCTTGCCATAAGGATCTTATTAAATGCTTTACTAAAGTCCATGTAGATAACATCCACAGCCCTTCCCTCATCAATCATTTTTGTCACTTCCTCAAAAAACTCAATCAAATTAGTGAGACATGACCTCCCTCGTACAAAACAATGCTGTCTGTCACTAATTAGACCATTCGTGGGTGGCACAGTGGTTAGCGCTGCTGCCTCATGGCACCAGGGACCTGGGTTCAATTCTGGCCTCGGGCCACTGTCTGTGTGGAATTTGCACATTCTCCCAGTGTCTGTGTGGGTTTCCTCCGGGTGCTCCGGTTTCCTTCCACAGTCCAAAAATGTGTGGGTTAGGTGGATTGGCCATGCTAAATTGCACCTTAGTTTCAGGGGGACTAGCTAGGGTAAATACATGGGGATTGAGCCTGGGTGGGATTGTGGTCGGTGCAGACTCGATGGGTCGAATGGCCTCCTTCTGCACTGTAGGAATTCTATGATTCCGTTCCAAATATGTATAGATCCTATCCCTAAAAATCTTCAACAATTTCGCTATCACTGACGTTAAGCTCACTGGCCTATAATTACCCAGGTTATCCTTGCTACCCTTAAATAATGAGACAACATTGGCTATCCTCCAGTCCTCTAGGACCTCACTGGTGGCTATTGAGGATAGAGGCCCAGCGATTTCCTCACTTGTCTCCCTCAGTAATCTGGGATAGATGCCATCTGGCGCTGGGAATTTGTCTACTTTAATGCTTTTTAATACATCTAACACTTCCTCTCTTGTAATGGTGGCTTTAGAGTGTTTACAAACCCCTACGAGACATCATCAATCAACATGTCTCTCTCCTTTGAGAATACCGATACAAAGTACCCATTACCAAGTACTTCCTTTGGTTCTAAGCATAATTTCTCTCCTTTGTCTTTGAGTGGACCAACTCTTTTTCTCTAGCTACCCTCTTGTTCCTTGGGATGCTCCTTAATCTTGCCTGCCAAGGACATTTCATGATCCCTTTTTGCCCTCCCAACTCTCTATTTTGAGTTATTTTCTACTTTCCCTGTATTCTTTAAGTGTTTCATCTGTTTTTGGTTGCCTAGACCTTATGTATGCATCCTTTCTCTTTTTGACTAGACACGCAATTTCCATGGTTTCTGAATCCTGTCCTTCCTTTTCACAGACACATGTCTGTCCTGCACTCCGATCAACTGCTCCTTAAAAGACTCCCACTTATTTTGCAGCTGTAGCATGTTTGAGCTGGTAAACAGCCATGTGATGTACCACAGGTAGTAAATGTCTGCTGCTTGTGGAACCTGGGCTCAGTTGATGAGCTTGGGTTTGAGCTTCAGGCACCGTGATGATCAGGAGGGGAGAAATTTAACTGACACTTGTTCTAGGTGGTAGTCACAAACCTGGTTAGTTAAAGCTAATTTGGTCTCTGGTCAGGAGTAGGAGGTTGTGATTGCGAGTGAGGCAGCTTTGAGGATCACCAAGGTAGCATTGGAAGAGATGCTGCCCGTGTACATGTCCAACAGGTTCGAGGTTGTTTCAGTCTGAGGGGGAAAGCGGAGATTGCAGGGAATGAGAGCACACTGACCACAGCTGTGTGGTACAGGGGACCATATGATTTGGGGTAATAAAAAGGAATGTTCTAGTAGGAGGCAGTGTAGCCAGGGTGATAGAAACTGTTCTCTACAGTTGATATGTGTGCCTGGGTAGGACATCTCTGTGCTGGAGAGGAAAGATCCAGTTGTTATAGTCCATTTAGGAAGCAGTAACATGGGTAGAATAAAGAAAGAGATTCTATTCTGGGAATATGAACAGCAAGGGACTAAATTTTAACAAGCAGAGCTATAACGGTAATAATCTCTGCATTACTTGAGCCATAAGTAAATTGGAACGGTAAATAGGATCCGACTGTGGGAGGAAGCTGGAGCACCCGGCAGAAGCCCATGCAGATACTAGGAGATCATGCAAACCCCACCCAGAAAGTCATCCAAGGCCAGAATTGTACCTGGGTCTTGATGCTGTGATGCAGCAGTGCTAACCATGTGCCACTCAATGCATCTGCTGCCCTTGTCTTTCTAGGTGGTTGTGGGTTTGGAAGGTGCTGTCTAAGGAGCCTTTGGTGAGTTCCTGTAGCGCATCTTGTGTTCAGGCTTGTCGAACCATTTTGCTGGGGGGGAGGGGGGTGTTCACATTTCCATTTTTATCTCACTCAAGAGGCCGATGGGCAAATTTCAGAAAGATGAGATGTGGCACAACTTTGAACCAAGCTTTAAAGAAAGAGAGTCTGTGCCAAGCTTACTAAGTCTCCGGGTGCTCACTCACTCTCCCTCACCCACTGAGTGGGTGTATGGTGATGAGTGAGAGGGAAATTAAAGACTATGAGGAAGGCAGACACGCACTTGCGTATGTGCACATGTATGCACTCACTTCCATTCACATATACACTCCAACAATAGGAATCCTGTGCTGAGTAGCTTATCTCCTGACTCTCCAAAGCCTGTCCACCATCTAAAATGTGCAAGTCAGGAGTGTGATGGGATGCTATCCACTTGTCTGGATGGGTGCAGCTTCAACAATACTCAAGAAGCTTGACACCATCCAGGGGACAGCCCGTTTGATTGGCTCCCCATCCACAAACATTCGCACCCTCCACCAATGAACAGTCACAGCCGTGTGAATCAGCTGCAAGATGCACTGCTGGAATTCTCCATGGTTCCTTGCACAGCACCTTCTGAAGCCACTACATCTAGAAGGGCAAAGGCAGCAGATGCATGGGAATGCCACCTCGAAGTTTCCCTCCAAGCCCCTCCCCATCCTAACATGGAAATATATTGCCGTTCCTTCACTGTTGTCCGGTCAAAATCCTGGAACTCCTTCCCCTACAGCACTGTGTGGGTGTACCCACGCCATATAGACTGTAGTGGTTCAAGTAGATAGCTCATCACCAACATTTCAAGGGCAATTGGGGATGGGCAATAATGTTGGCCCAGCCAGCAATGCCCACATTCCATGAATGAATTTGGAAAAACACATCCGCTCTATCCCCCCTTGCTGCCCTCCACACACACATTGGGAGCGGGAGGAGACCACTTGGCCCGTCAAGCTTGCTTTGCCATTCAATAAGATCATGGCTAACCTTGTAACTTCAACCCCATGTTTCTGCTTACCCCAATAGCCTTTTACCCCCTTGCTTATCAAGAATCTAATTAGCTTTGATTTGATTTATTATTGTCACATGTATTAGTATACAGTGAAAAGTGTTATTTCTTGCGCACTATACAGACAAAGCCTACTGTACATAGAAGAAAAGGAGAGCATGCAGAATATAGTGTTACAAGCATAGCTAGGGTATAGAGAAAGATCAACTTAATATGAGAAAGGTCTATTCACAAGTCTGATGGCGGCAGGGAAGAATCTGCTCTTGACTCGGTTGTTTTGTGACCTCAGACTTTTGTATCTTTTTCCTGATGGAAGAAGGTGGAAGAGAGAATGTCCAGGGTGCATGAGGTCCTTGATTATGCTGGCTGCTTTTCCAAGGTAGTGGGAAGTGTAGACGGAGTCAATGGATGGGAGGTTGGTTTGCGTGATGGACTAGGCTCCGTTCACAACCCTTTGTAGTTTTTTGAGGTCTTGGACAGAGCAGGAGCCATACCAAACAGTGATACAACCAGAAACAAGGCTTTCTGTGTTGCATCTGTAAACATTGGTGAGAGTTGTAGCGGACATGCCAAATTTCCTTAGCCTCTTGAGAAAGTAGAGGTATTGGTGGGCTTTCTTAACTATAGTGTTGGCATGGAGGGACCAGGATATGTTAGTGATCTGGACACCAAAAACTTGAAGCTCTTGACCATTTCCACTTCATACCTGTTGATATAGACAGGGGCATGTCCTCCACTACTCTTCCTGAAGTCGATGACCATCTCCTTCGTTTTGTTGACATTGGGAGAGAGATTATTGTTGTCGCACCAGTTCACCAGATTTTCTGTCTCTTTCCTGTACTCCGTTTCATCATTGTTTGAGATCCGACCCATTGTGGTGGTGTCATCAGCAAACTTGAAAATCGAATTGGAGGGGAATTTGGCCACAGTGATTAGTGTGTAAGGAGCCTTATACTGCATCAAAAATATAAACATATTCAAAGACTCTGCTTCCACTGCCTTTTGAGGAAGAGTGTTGCAAAGGCTCATGGTCCTCCAAGAAAACATTTCTTGTCCTCTGTCTTAAGTGAGTGACCTCTTATTTTTTAAAACCGTCTTAGTTATAAATTCTCTGACAAGAGGAAGCATCCTGTCCACATTCATTCTGGCAATACCACTTGATTTTAAAGGTTTCGACCATGTTACCTCTTGGTCTTCTAAACTCTGGTTGACACAACCTAGATCTCTAATCCTTCCTCATAAGGCAACCTGCCCTTTCTTGGTATTTGTCTTATAAAACTTCTATGAACTGATTCTAATGCATTTACATCTTTCCTTATATAAAGCCAATATTGTACACAATACTCCAGATATGACCTTACTAATGCCCTGTACAATTGAAACGTAACCTCCCTACTTTTGTAATCAATTCCCCCCTCAAACAATAACATTTCATGAACTTTCCTAATTGCTTATTGTAGTCTTTTGTGATTTATGCACCAGGACACCCAGATCCCTCTGTACCCCAGCGCTGTGCAGTCTCAGCCATTTAGATAGTAAGCTTCTGTTCTATTCTTCCTTCCAAAATAGACAGTTTCACATTTGTCCACATTATATTTGCCATATTTTAATTAACCCATGTCTCTTTGAGCCTCCTTGCATCCTCTTCGCAATTTATTTTCCTGCCTATCTTTGTGTCATCAGCAAATCTAGCAACCATATCTTCAGTGTCTACATCCAAGTCACTTATATAAATTATAAAAAGTTCAGGCCCCAGCACTGTTCCCTGTAGAACACAACTCATTACATCCTGCCAATCAATCATGCTAATATCCCTGCACCATGAGTATTTATTTTATGCAGTAACTTTTGATGTGGCTCTTTATCAATTGAAACCAAAAACAGTACATCCACTGGTTCTCCTTTTACTGACAGCACATGTGACTCCTTCAAAGAACTCCACTAAATTGGTTACATATGGTCCCTTTCACAAAACCACTTTGACTCTGCCTAATTGCCTTGAATTTTTCCATGTGCCCTGCTCTAACATTAATAATGGCTTCTAACGTTTTCCCATGTTGGGCTAACTGGCCTATTGATTCCTGTTTTCTGTCTCCCTCCCTTTTTGAATAATGGAGTTATATTTGCTATCTTTCAATCTAATGGGACCTTCCCCCAAATCTGGGGGCTTTTTTTGAAAAATAATGCCAATGCCTCAACTATCTCATTAGGCACTTCTTTCAAGACCTTGGGGTTGAAGTCCATCTGGACCAGAGGATTTGTTAGCCTGCACACCCAACAATTTGGTCAATACCACTTCCCTCATGATTGCAAATTTCCTGTGCTTCTCTCTCCCTTGCATTTCCTGATTTACAGATATTTCTTAGATGTTACTTATGTCCTCTATTGTGAAGACATGCACATAACTGTTTAGTTAATCTCCCACAGCCCTACTTTCCATTATCAATTCCCTGGACACACTTTCTTTTGGACCTGTGCTCACTTTGTTAACTTTCCTTATTTAAATACCTATAGAAACTCTTGCCATCTGTTTTTATATTACCAGCTAGTTTTCACTTGTACTCTAGCCTTTTTTTCCTCATCAATCTTTTTGTCATTCTTTGATTTTCTTTCTTTTCTTTTCAATCTTCTAACCTGCCGCTCGACTTTGCGGAAATGTATTCTTTTTCTTTAAGTTTAATATTGCCTTTAATATGATCTTCTATGATAACTTTTTTAGTTACCACAGATGATGGGCTCTCCCCCGGAATGTCTGTCTTATTGGAATGTGTCTATTGTGTGTAT
The DNA here is from genome assembly GCF_964213995.1 of Mustelus asterias. Taxonomy (NCBI): domain Eukaryota; kingdom Metazoa; phylum Chordata; class Chondrichthyes; order Carcharhiniformes; family Triakidae; genus Mustelus; species Mustelus asterias. The sequence goes on from NC_135802.1 coordinate 135,321,183, forward strand.
TCTGAAATTTCCCTTTTAAATGTCTGCCACTGAGCATCTGTTGATGCATCCAGTAAGCATATTAGCCAGTTCTCTTTAGCTAGCTCCACTTTCGTGCCCCCACAGTTGCCCTTATTTAATTTTAAAATGTTAGCCTTGGATGCACTCTTCTCTCCCTCAAACTGAATCTAAAGTTCAATCATTATGATCGCCACTACTTGGAGTTCCTTCACTATGAGATTATCAATTAATGCTATTTCCAGGTCTAGCAGGTTGGCTCCAGAATGGCTGTTCTAAGAAACAGTTCCAAAAATGATTCATGAACTCATCTATGCTACCTTTGCCTATCTGATTTTTCCAATCTATATGTAGATTAAAATCCCCCATGATTATTGCAGTACCTTTCTGACAAGCTCCCATTATAATCTTTTATATTCTGTCCGACTGTGTAGTTACAGTTAGGGGGCCTGTACACCACCCCCACAAATGACTTCTTACCTCATCATTTTTCATCTCGATTCAAGCAGCTTCTTACGTCCTGGTTTCTTGAACTTGGGTCATCCCCCTCGAATGTGCTAATACCTTCATTAATCAACAGAGCCACCTTTCCACCTGTTAGCATCCTGTCCTTCTTAAATTTCCTTTACCCAGTCGACATCATCCTGCAACCATGTCTCTGTAATGGCTGTCAGGTCACACTGTCAGTTAATCTGTTTTGTTTAGAATGCTGCGTGCATTCAGATAGAGCCTAAAGTTTGGCCTTTTATTGTTTTTGTAACATCTACCCTTGTCTGCTGAGTAAGTGCCCTTCCTCGTTACGGCGTGTTTATCATTTCCCATATAGTAACTATCTCTTGCCTTGTCTCTACTCTTTTTGGTATACCACATCTTCTGAAATTTGATCTCTTGTCCCCACTATTTAGTTTAAAGCACTGAGTTTCCCTTGTGAAGTTCGCTAGAACATCAGCCCCAGCATGGTTCAGATGTAGACTGTCCCAACGGTACGGATCTCACTTTCCCCAGTACTAGTGCCAGATCCCCACGCATGGGGACCCACTACTCCCACACCAGCTTTTGAGCCACGCTTTAATTTCTCTAATCTTTTTCCTATGTAAATTTGCATGTTGCGTGCTGCTTAATTTGGTGCCTAGCTCTTCATATTGACTGAGGGAGAGAGTTCCCAGACGCTTTGTTTCAGGAGGGGGATCACACTCCTTGGGACGGCAGCTGCGGCAGGTAAGGGGACCCAGAGGGTGCGAGTATCAGCATCTGCTATTGTCCAACAGGTTTAAGGTTCTTTCAGCTTGTTTGGATGAGAGTGGGATGCAGGTTGGAAGAGCTGACTGACCATGGCACTGTGGTACAGGGTGCCATTCAAGTGGTGGTGGTGGGAGAAAGCACATAAGAATGCAGTGGTAATAGGGGAATCTTCTTCCTATGTCGTTGGTACCTACATGGACAGTGACCACTGCAAGTTCCCTCGAGGCCTGAGCAGATGCACTGGATAGGGAACAATTATTTGGACTCTGACACTGCTCTCTATAGTGAGGAGTAAATCTCCCTCAGTATATTGTCCCCTACTACCACTGCATTCTTGTGTGCTTTCTTCCACCATCACCACTTGAATGGCACCCTGTACCACAGTGCCATGATCACTCAGCTCATCCAAACAAGCTGAAAGAACCTCAAACCTGTTGGACGATTGCAGATGCCCTCTGGGTTCCCTTACCTGCCTCAGCTGCCGTCACATCCCATCGTCCTAAGGAGTGTGACCCCCCTCCCCCTCCTCCTGAAACAAAGCATCAGGGAGCTCCCTCCCTGATGTGTCACAGTATCCGGAGCTTAATGACTGAGCCAAAGGTCCTCAAGCCGCAGACACTGATTGCAGATATGCTTGTCCTGGGTAACATTGGTACCCATGAGCTCCACATGCTGAAGCCTTGACATGTCACTGTCCTGCCATACTGAGTTTGTTATTTGATTCAATTATTCATTTTCTCTTGGATATTAATCTTATCGCAAACTCGCGTACTATTTGAAACCTTTGGAAAATAGACCTTGGTCACTTACTGGATATTCTCCAGATAATCACCAACAACTGGCTTCCTCTCCTGTACTACAGCAGAATATAATTCCTGCAGAGTGAAGTAGTCAGAAAAAGCAAAGAAATGCAACCTGTCTCTTCCTTCCACCACCTCCGCCCCCCCGCTCCACAAACTTCCTCTTCTCGTCAAATTTCCACACTATTTGAATTTACACACGTGCTCATGTATGCTTGCTCTCGCACATGTGGAGTCGTGCACATGCACGCGCCTGCTCCTACATGCACGCGCCTGCTCCTACATGCACGCGCCTGCTCCTACATGCACGCGCCTGCTCCTACATGCACGCGCCTGCTCCTACATGCACGCGCCTGCTCCTACATGCACGCGCCTGCTCCTACATGCACGCGCCTGCTCCTACATGCACGCGCCTGCTCCTACATGCACGCGCCTGCTCCTACATGCACGCGCCTGCTCCTACATGCACGCGCCTGCTCCTACCTGCACGCGCCTGCTCCTACCTGCACGCGCCTGCTCCTACCTGCACGCGCCTGCTCCTACCTGCACGCGCCTGCTCCTACCTGCACGCGCCTGCTCCTACCTGCACGCGCCTGCTCCTACCTGCACGCGCCTGCTCCTACCTGCACGCGCCTGCTCCTACCTGCACGCGCCTGCTCCTACCTGCACGCGCCTGCTCCTACCTGCACGCGCCTGCTCCTACCTGCACGCGCCTGCTCCTACCTGCACGCGCCTGCTCCTACCTGCACGCGCCTGCTCCTACCTGCACGCGCCTGCTCCTACCTGCACGCGCCTGCTCCTACCTGCACGCGCCTGCTCCTACCTGCACGCGCCTGCTCCTACCTGCACGCGCCTGCTCCTACCTGCACGCGCCTGCTCCTACCTGCACGCGCCTGCTCCTACCTGCACGCGCCTGCTCCTACCTGCACGCGCCTGCTCCTACCTGCACGCGCCTGCTCCTACCTGCACGCGCCTGCTCCTACCTGCACGCGCCTGCTCCTACCTGCACGCGCCTGCTCCTACCTGCACGCGCCTGCTCCTACCTGCACGCGCCTGCTCCTACCTGCACGCGCCTGCTCCTACCTGCACGCGCCTGCTCCTACCTGCACGCGCCTGCTCCTACCTGCACGCGCCTGCTCCTACCTGCACGCGCCTGCTCCTACCTGCACGCGCCTGCTCCTACCTGCACGCGCCTGCTCCTACCTGCACGCGCCTGCTCCTACCTGCACGCGCCTGCTCCTACCTGCACGCGCCTGCTCCTACCTGCACGCGCCTGCTCCTACCTGCACGCGCCTGCTCCTACCTGCACGCGCCTGCTCCTACCTGCACGCGCCTGCTCCTACCTGCACGCGCCTGCTCCTACCTGCACGCGCCTGCTCCTACCTGCACGCGCCTGCTCCTACCTGCACGCGCCTGCTCCTACCTGCACGCGCCTGCTCCTACCTGCACGCGCCTGCTCCTACCTGCACGCGCCTGCTCCTACCTGCACGCGCCTGCTCCTACCTGCACGCGCCTGCTCCTACCTGCACGCGCCTGCTCCTACCTGCACGCGCCTGCTCCTACCTGCACGCGCCTGCTCCTACCTGCACGCGCCTGCTCCTACCTGCACGCGCCTGCTCCTACCTGCACGCGCCTGCTCCTACCTGCACGCGCCTGCTCCTACCTGCACGCGCCTGCTCCTACCTGCACGCGCCTGCTCCTACCTGCACGCGCCTGCTCCTACCTGCACGCGCCTGCTCCTACCTGCACGCGCCTGCTCCTACCTGCACGCGCCTGCTCCTACCTGCACGCGCGAGCTTATTCCCCCAGAAACGGGTTCGCCGAGTAGGGAAAGTGAAGGTTCTACCTTTTGGATGAGCTACATCAGAACTGTGCTGGGATCAGTGTTTTGCAAGCCAGATAACTAGGGAAGTAGCCTGGACTTTAAACTAAACGGGGTGGGGGAGATCAAATTTGGGGAGATGTAGCAAATCAAGGGGTACAGTCAGGGCAAGAGAGCCAAACAGTAATCGGGGAAAACAGTATCTGAGAGTGGGAGGAAGGGCCAGAGAAAAAGGGCCAGAGAAGAATACACCAACAGTCAGTTAGAAAGATAACAAAAAGACAAAACTAAAGACGCTGTATCTAAATGTGCATAACATTCTTAACAAAGTAAATTAATTGATAGCACAAGTAAATAAATGTGATCTGATAGCCATTACGGAGATGTTACTGCAGATTGACAAGGTTTGGTTCCTGAATATTGAATGGCATGTGACATTTGAGAAGAATAGGAAGCTAGGTAAAAGTCATCAGTGGCACAATGCATGACAAAATCGACAAGAAGAAATATTGGGTGAAAATTCATATATTGCAATACTCATCTGTGGGATAGCAGACTGTCTTTCTGGCTTGATGGCAGTTGTGGTGAATACCACTCATGTTATTATTGTACAGCAGCAGCATGAAACAGCTAGTTTCACTTGTTGCTCAAATTTTTAAGGTACTTTATTCTTGTCTGAATTTCAGTGCCAGTTTGATGCTAATTATGTAGTCCGTTTGTACTAAAGACTGGTAAATCATCTCAAATGGCAGGTCCCAGTTGCTGTTCACAACCGGCAATGTATGGACTGTATCCAACCCGCCCGTGCCTGCAAAACTCCAAACAGTGCCAAGCATTAGATGCGGCTCTGCGATTGGGACGACCTTTGCTAAATAATCCCCAGTGTGCTCAAAATTGTGCTAGCTTGCAGTGTGGTGCATTTACCTGTACTGGAAGCTACATGTATTATTAGAGAGGGCCCTGATCTTTGCAGACTGCATTTACATGTTCTTTCAATGTACCTGTTTCAGTTAAACAAAATAAGGGCCACCCACTGATTCATTCCCTAGGGCAATGCCTTGATCAATCCGCGTCAAGCCGCCTGGGTGAAATTTGAAATAATGCTTGGCAGTTATTTGTCAGTCATCAACTGATGCATTCTCCGTGGCAACTATCTTACCGAATGGTGGAGCAGCCTCTCTGGAACGAATGACCTACTCCTTGTTTGTATATGCATGCATACATTATGTATCTATCAATCAGATTGATGCATTCTACAGTAAAATTGTTGTTTTCCCCTTTATACTGGTGTTTTGCAAAGTTCCCTGAAGAGTGCAGGACAAAAAGCTTTGACATCATCTTTTCAACCTGTTCTGTACAGCCAAGGACAGGAAGGTAGCAATATAACCCCTCAATTCCAGAAGGGATGGAGACAGGAAATTATTAGCCAGTTGACTTGACTTCTGACATGGTGAAGGTGTTAGAATCTAATATTAAGGAGATTATCTCTGGGCACTTGGAAAAACTTGAGCTCAACGGGAGGAGTCAGCATCCTTTTGTGAAAGGGAAATCCTGTTTAACCAATTTATTGTCATTCTTTGCAGGAGTAACGTGCTGTGAATAAATGGGAGCCTGTAGATGTGCTGTACTTGGATTTCCAGACATTATTTGATAAGGTGCTACCTCAAAGATTAGTGCAGAAAAGAAAAACTCATGGTGTAGGAGTAGTACATTAGAATTGATAGAAGATTGGCTGTCTGGTAGAAAGCAGAAAGTATGCAGAAATAGATCTTTTGATGAATGGAGTCCCGCAGGGATCTGTGCTGGGTTCTCAACTTTTTAGAATTAACACTGCAATGAAGTTACTGTGAAAAACGGGTACAGATGGCACATAGAAAGATAGGAATGTATGTTGTAAAGAGGATACAAGGAGTTTGCAGATAAATATGAATAGATTGAGTGGCAGATGGAGCATATTGCGGGAAAATATGAAATAGTTCACATTGGCAGGAAGAATGAAAAAGCAGAGTATCACTTAAACAGAATGACTGCAGAACTCACCGCGGTGTGCAGAGGGAAATTGGAGTTCTCGTGCATAAGTCACAAATTAGTATGCAGGTACAGCAAGTAATGAAGAAAGTTAATGGAATGCTATCCTTTTATTGCTGGAGAGAGGATGTGGTTCAGTTATATAGGGCATTGGTGAGACCACATCTCAAATACAGGCTTATGCAAGGAAGGATATAAACGTGCTAGAGATGGTTCAGGTGAGGTTTACTAGATTGATACCTGGAATGAATGGGTTTCCTTAAAAGGGGAGGTTGAATAGACTGGGCTTGTTTCCACTGGAGTTTAGAAGAGCGAGGGGTGACGACTGAAGTTTTTCCTGAGGGTTGTGTGACTTTGGAACTCTGCCTCAGGAGGCGTTGGAAGTGGGGTAATGTGAATATTTATAATGTGGAGGGAGAATGATTTTTGTTGGGCAGGGGAATCAAAAGTTATTGTGGGTAGATTGGACATGTAGAATTCAAAATGTAAAGCAACCATTATCTTATTTAATGGTGGAACAGGCCTGAGGGGCTGAATGGCCTATTTCTGCTCCTATTTCATAAGAATGTATGTTCTTATCTACCAAGCAGAAGTCAGGACTGTGATGCAATATTCACTTGTGTGGATGAGTGCAGCTCCAACAACACTCAAGAAGTTGGTCACCATTGAGCATAAAAATGAGCTAACTAGATTAGGAAAATCAAGCCCACACAATAGCACCAAAGGCATGCAGCTTTTAAAAAATTCTTGTGAAATAATATTGAAAAACCAAAGAAAATTACAAAGATAAGTACCCCAAAATTGCTCAATTGATTGGCAATCCATCCACTATCTACCACTCCCTCCACCACTGCTTAGTGGTTGCAGTATGTACCATCTACGAGATGCATTGCAGCATCGTACAAACTTGTAACCTCTGCCACCCAGAAGGACAATGGGAGCAGATGCATGGGAACACCCCTACCTGCAAATTCCCCATCCCACATCGTCCTGACTTGGAACTATATCACCGTTCCTTCATTGTCACTGCATGTTCTTACACCACAAAGACTGCAGCAGCCAAGGCAGCGCACCACCATTTTTCCGAAGGCATCGATGGTTTGGCCTTGACAGTGAAGCCCACATCCCATAAAAGAATAAAAACTAGTTCCACTTGCAATACTTGCTGACCCCTTTCAGGTTCTTGGCAGAATGGATTTAATGTATGTGTGCAAAGTCTGTTATCTAAATTATGCGTGTACTGTGCAGGTAAATGGGGCAGCCACTTTTGCAGACAGCAATAGTCCACAGTTGTTGGTGAGGTTATTTTGTAAGAAGGCTATTATTGACTTTAACATCTTCGAAGTGACACAACATTTAAAATTCACCTGAATCAGCTGACAGGCTTGGGTGACTTCTAACAGTGCCGTGGCCGTCGATATAACCCTAAACTTTGGCTGCACATGGAAGCAATTGCTAAACACCAAACCTGTACATGCTCCCCAGAAAGACCAGTCTCACAGATTGACAATTTACCAGGAATCTGGATCTGAATGCAAGTGAAAATACTTGATGAACTTAGTTTGCTCCATGGCACAGTGCATCAGTCCTTTCTATACCTGTTCTTATGACTGAGGTAGCTTTATCTTGTTGCTAGATTTTAAAGCAGGCTTTTATAAGAACTGCTGTATGCCCCACACATCCATTGGTAACAAATCTGTGTAGCATACGAGAATAGGTAAATATTTAATTATCAATTTAGCCATTACTAAATGAAAGCTGCTTCCGAGGTTGGATGCTGTGGTTTAGGAATTGGCCCAATGGTTTTCAGGTACTTGCTATGCTCTCGGCTCCAATTTTGGGGTACTTATCTTTGTAATATTCTTTGGTTTTTCAATATTATTTCACAAGAATTTTTAAAAAGCTACATGCCTTTGGTGCTATTGTGTGAGCTTGATTTTTTTTCTAGTTAGCTCATTTTTATGCTTAATGGTAAAGACTCCACGAGCTCATGAGTTTTTCTTGTATCCATTGTGGCAGCCACTGGTGTGTTTGTTTTATCCTCGATCCATTTATCTTGGCCCTCAAGAATTAAGATGTTTCCGGCTGAACTTTTCTCTCCAATCCCCTGAAATGTTATGGCCTCACTACTGAAATCTTGTATTAAACCCAGTAACTTTGGGGCCAATCTTTTGGCTTTTTGATTCTTCTTTTGGCTTTTTGATTCTCAGAACCTGTGCACTTCAGTATGTAAACTCAAGTTTGATACTATAATGTTGAATACCGAAGCAGCTGAAAGTATTTTTAATCTGCAAGATAGGTTCATTCTTTTGATGTTTTATGTTTTTTTTTGGAGGAGAATCAAGAATGCCACATGATGCCCTCTAAGACAAGTTGCATGCTTGGGGATTGAGTTGACCTTTTATAGAAAGGTTTCGGTATTGAGGTTAAAAAACCTTTTGGTTCCCGTGTTCTTTTACTTCCATTGACGCACATCTCAATTGCTGTTGTGAAATCAAATCATGACCCTAAGAGGACTACCCTCGTGACAAACCAATTATTTAACAAAAATGTGATTTCTTCCCCTCATTAGTGTGACATCGTGCCAGTAGGTGTAAAGTTTTCTCTAATAGACGTGTTTCTGAGGTCCCCTTGTCTGTGGTGGCAAATAAAAGGTTGGCCCAGTTGACCAGGTGGTGATGCTCATTGAAGAATTGGTTGCTCATGTTCGCTCGATGCCTGAAGATCTCCACCATCTTGTAGATGTCAGGTGGTTGAGTATTAGCAGGCCTTTTCACTGAGGATCTTCAAGCCCCTTTGGTACGTGTTGTGTTTTTAGAAGTTTGATAAGATTTACACACTTGTACAGTTACTGCTTCTGCTTGGTGGTTAACTTTGATAATTTAACAGTTAACTGCAGAGCTATTATAAGTCCTGGCAAATATCGCATACCAATAGTTCAATGTTGGCTTCACTAATCTGTGGGGTGTTTTTTTTTAAAAACATATAATCTAGTCCACAATCTTTATGCTCCACATAGGCCTCCCCCAACTCTAATGACCTTTTCCACTCCTCTGCTGTATCCCTCTCTGAAAGTCGTCATTGTCACCTGCTTCAACTACTCCCATGTGCATTGTTACTTTTAGTGGTATGAATTTTTCTACTCCGCTTAGCTTAACTTCCAATAACTAAGTGGCGTCCTTATTTATCCTACCAATATGAACTGCCTTCGTTTGCTTTGGCTGTCCCTTTGCACCATTCTGTATTTGGTGCATTCCTCTGCTTCATTAGTTATGCACTTCAATTGGTATCATCTACAAATTTAAACTCCTCAACCTAGCCAATTTGTGTATGTGGCAAACAACAAATCCCAGCACTGAGTGCATGAATCCCCATGGAATACCACTTTTCGCTTTGTCACTGAAATGTTACTTGACTTGTACCCTCTTGTTTTCTGTTTTGTGACAATCTTTTTCATTTTGTTACTTCTGAGTTTCTTTATGTGACGCCTTATCACAGGTCTCCTTAAAGTCCAAGGATATTATATCTACTCAATTACTTTTGCCTACCTTCTGTTGCTATTTCACAAAATTCACACTTGGGCTGAAAAAGATTCATTAGTGTGACCTCGATATCTAAGCTGACAATTTTATTGCAATTTCTGTTTCCTGGCTCCATTGTTCTTTATTGAAATATTAATGCTATTCGTTTATTGTTGAAATAATTTGATCCATTAGAAATTTAGTAAAGGAGTAATAACCTAAGTTATATATCTAGACTTGTCTCTGTGCTGGTGGTGAGTTCCTTTTATGGGGAAGTGCAATAGGCTGAGTAAGTCTTCTCCAAATCCCCAGTGCTGTTACTGTAACCATCCAGGGAAGGTATGAAACTCAATTATTTCACAGCACAGATTGGAATTGTGCTGAAGCATTGAAAGAGTGTATGCAGTCTTAAATATTGGTAGCGATGTGGTTTGGACGAGGGAGCAGTTTAACTATTCAGTTTCTCTTTTAGTTGTTTTTCAAGTTGGGACATGCTCTGAAATGGCCATGTTCTGAGTTAATACTTATGTTTTCTTTTGGCGTAGTACCTTCCAGATCTGTGCTCATTCACCAAATCACTCCAACAGGTTTCCATCCTTATCACAGTACTAAACTAGTCTTTCATGGGACATGAGCATCACCTGCTAGGCCAGCATTTGTTGCCCATCCCTAATTCCCTTGAAAAGGTGGTGTGAGCTTTCTTGTTGAACTGTTGCAGTCCACATAGTGTAGATTTACCCACAGTGTTATCAGGAATGGAGTTCCAGATTTTGACCCAGAGTCAGTGGTGTGTGTGGGTCGTAGGGGAACTTGCAAGTGGTGGTGGTCCCATGTGTCTGCTACCCTTGTCCTTCTCTGAGGTAGAGGTCATGGGTTTGGAAGATTCTGTTGGACGAACATTTGGTGAGTTGCTGCAGCGTATCTTTTATATAATTCACATTGCTGTCACAGTGCTAGTAGTGGAGGGAGTGAATGTTTAAAGATGGTGGATGGAGTGGGCTGCTTTGTCATGGACTGTGAGCTGCTTGAGTGCTGCTGTAGCCACACTCATCCTGACTTGAACCTTGTAGATGGCGGACAGACTTTGGGGAGTCAGGAAGTGAGGCAGTCTTTGCAAAATTTTCAGCCTTTGACCTGCCCTTGGAAGCATAGTATTTATAAGGCTGGTGTGGTTCACTTTCTGGTCAATGGTAACCTTCAGGATGCTGATGGTGGGGGACTCAGCAGTGGTAGTGCTGTTGAATATCATGGGGAGACGGTTAGATTCACTCTTGTTGGAGATTGATCATTGCCTGGCACTTGTATGATGTGAATCATACTTGCCACTTATCAGCACAAAGCTGAAAGTTGCCAGGTTTTGCTGCATATGGGAATGGGCTGCTTCAGTATCTGAGGAGTCCCGATTATTACTGAACACTACAATCTTCAGCTAACATCCTGCTTCTGACCGTGCGATGGAGGCAAGGTCATTGATGAAGCAGCTAAAGATAGGTTGAGCTGAAGAAGTTCTGTAGCAAAGTCCTGGGCTGAGGTGAAGGGCCTGTAACAACCAAACCCATCGTTCTGTGCTTGCCATTACTCCAACCAGTTGCAGGGTTTGTCCTGTGAATCCTTTTGACTTCAATTTTGCTAGGCTCCTTGATGCCACATTCTGTCAAATGCAGCTTTGATTTCAAGGGCAGTCAGTCACTTTTACCACGCCTCCGGAATTCCATTGTTTTATTCATCGCTTAATTTCTGAGAACAGCTGATGGCGGGAGGGGAGTTAATTGGCTGAATTGGATCTCCTTTATGTGGACAGTTTCCCACTTGTTGGTTAGATGCCAGAGTTGTAGCTGTACTGGAAAAGCTTGGGCTAGTGGCGTGGCTAGTTCTGGAGTACGAGTCTTTAGTGCTATTGCGAGAATGTTGTTGGGGCCCATAGCCTTTGCAGTATCCAGTACTTTCAGCCATTTTTGATACCATGGGATTGAATTGGCTGAAGACTGACATCTATGAAGCTAGGGACTTCAGGAGGGAACTAATATTTCAGTCCCCTCCTGAGGTCCCCAGCAATGTTTCAGATTTGTCTTTTGCAGGGATGTGCTGGGCTCCCACATCATTGAGGGTGAGGATATTTTTGGAGCTGCCTTCTCTGTTTAGTTGTTTAATTGTCCACCACCAGTCATAACTGGATGTACCAGGGCTGTAGAGCTTTGATCTGATCTGCTGGTTGTGGGATTGCTTTGCTCTGCATTTCGTATGCTGCTTCTGTTGTTTGACATTATTGTAATCCTGTGTTGTAGCTTCACCAGCTTGACATCTTATTTTTAAATATGCCTGGTGCTGCTCCTGGTATTCACTGCTGCTCTGGATGATCCAGAGTGGATCCCCGGCTTAACTGCATTATGAAAGCCAAACTTGCCTTGGTGTTGTGGGCAGAGGTTGGGAACTTCAACTCCTGACAGACCTTGGAGCTTTAGTGTGTGTCAGACCAGGGGCAGGTTGCACAGCGCAGTTCTACATCTTCATATTCTGTGGCCCAATGTGCCTGAGGAAGAAGGAAACCTGGGTCACGTGACTGGGAGTGGAGCACCATGTGAGAAGAGTCCCAGGCATGGGGTAGGGAGAGATCCCAAGAGGGAACAGTAACCGAAAAAGATCCCAGTTCCGTGAAAGAGAGGAGCAGAGAAATTGACTCCAAACAGGAAAAGGGCTGCAGGTAGCCAAAGGTAGGTGAAGCCCTGCTGCGGGCTGTTTGGGTAAAGATACCCTTCTGAATTAGTAGCATTCTGCTCACAGTGGACAAAGATCTGAAGTTGTGCTTGGTAGTATTCTCGGAAATCCATGTTGGCAGAACCTTGGGGGGGGGGGGGGGGGGAGGATTGAAACCTTGCAAGATGGACTTTTGATGATGCCATCCAAGTCTTGCAATTGAAGAGAGTTCAAGAGAAGCCCTGAAGATCCACAAAGGCAGCTGATAGTTGGTGACTGTGAGCTGTTGAGGCAAAGGCACCCCATTGGAGCAGTTGTGTTCTGCTTGCTGTGCTTTTGAGTTGGTGTTTTTTAGTGTGTATCCGAGAATCCAAGGGAATGGAATCTCAGAAGGTGAGATTGAAATCCTGTAAGGTGGGCCTTTATTGATGCCATCCAAGTTGGAGAGTGTTTTGGATAGAATTTCCAGGTTAGATTTTTGAAAGTGAAGGCTGGAGAAACAGTTTGAGAGATTGGTTGACATACGGCAATACTGATACTTGGGTGGGGGTTGAGAAATTCATGGACTCTGTCTTGTCCAAATCTGACACTCATTCTGCAGAGTGATGTGTTTGACCACAATTTGATTGTTAATTTTCATGTACCTCCTATTAACCCTGCATACAAGAAAGGCATTGTAAATTGTTGTCTTTTGACCGTGTATTGTAAAGAATGTTTTAGTTCAAAACCTGGGGAGTTTTGTGACCCTATTCTGTTAGCAAGTGTCTTGAATTTCAAATTCTGTATGCTTTAAATTTAAAAATTAATGGTCTGTAACCGGGTCTTAATAAAACTTTGGGGGTCTAGTCTAGGATTGTAACAATGTTAATGGCAGACCGAGGCAAATGTTGGTCACACGATGCATTTGAATACAATTCTGCTACTGATGGTCCACAATGCCTCGTGGATGCCTAATGTTGAGCTGCTTAATCCAGCTAGTCTATCCAATTTAACATGGTGCTAATGCCATACAACATAATAGATGGTGTGAAGACTGGACTGCATCTCCACAAGGACTATCTATGGTCATTCCTTTCAATATTGTTGTGGATAGATGCATCTGTAACAAGTGGATTGGTGAGAGTGAGGTCAAGTAGGTTATTTTCTCTTGTTGGTTCCTTCACCACCTGTTGCGGACCCAGTCCTTCAGGACTCTGTTAGCAGTGGGGCTGCCGAGCCACTCTTGGTGATGGACATTGAAGTCACCCACTCAGATTACGTACTGTGTCCTTAGTACCCAAGTGGTGTTCAACAAAGAGGAACATTGATTCTTCATCTGGAGAGGGGTGAGTTGATCAGCAGAAGGTTTTCTTGCCAGTGTTTGACCTGATGCCATGAGATTTCATGGTTTCTGAGTCAATTTTGAGGACCTTTGGGACAACACTAAAGTATTATACAATCATCTCTGATATATTTGTCCTGTCACTGATCGAGATGTCAAGGATTTTGGCAGTGTACACATGTTATGATTCTGAGAGTATGACTTAGGCTCCAAGTGGCCTTAACTAAAGTCATTCTGTGACTGACTGTGGTGGATTAATCTCTCCTCTTGCTCCTTGATATCTGCAGTCTTTGACACAGCCACACTGTGTCTCTTTCCCCTTTTCGGCTTGATAAAACTGACTGCTAAGTTCTACTCTTGACTGCCTGGTTGTAACCGGAACATCTTCAGTAATAGCTTAAATAAAAACTCTATGTTGGGAATATGCCATATTCCCTATTCAAAATACTTAGCAGATCAGATGACACCTTTGGAAAGAGAAATGGAATTACCTTTTCAGGTCGATGACTTTTCCAGCATCTTCTGTTTGATTTTGCTTTCTAGCATGAGCAATATTTTACTCGAGCTTCTCTTCCTATCCCTGCGTCATTATCTCAGAAATTTCTATCTTGCCTGCTTTGTCTTCCTAAAGTACACGTTGTTGCTTGGTGACATTACCTGCAGGCATGAAGCTCGTCAGCTTCCATACATGCACTAATGGCATGCAGTTCTTCATTGCCATCTTCAAACCCCTCTCGACCATTGTCCTTGTTTAACTTCAAGTTTTAGATGAGCTGCAGCTTCCTTGAGCTGAATAATGGGACACTAATACCACTCTCTTTGGCCCCCATCACAATTATCAAACCCTCTTTGGCCACCATCACAGGCTGAACCAGCTTGTTTGCGGCTTTGGTGTTCTTTACGAACGCAGGCAGAACTTGTATCCTTATTCTCTTCACCATAAGAATCGCTCACTTCCACCTCTGCTTTGCTTGTTTGAACTCCCAAATTTAAGATTTAGGATGCTGTCAGAATTGGATTGCTGCCTTGTAATTGATTCTGGCTTTTCATTTCACTTGCAATGTTTTTCAGCAAATAAAACGTCAAGCAGCTTCTGTCCACCTTCCTAATATCCACTTATTGGGCTTCCCACTTATTTGTTTCTCTGTAGGCATTAGTGAAGTGCAGGCAGGTGATCATAAATGATGCAAGGTGATATTTCTTCTGTTCCCCAGAATGTAGTGTCAGATCAGTGGATTCTGATTGTCAATTTCCTGGTGGTGCTTTCAAAAGGACAGTAAAATTGTCAGACTGTTGATTCTATGCAAGCTGTTTCCAACCACTACCTGTTTCCTTAACGTTTCAGTTTGCAGCAGTTACTGGATGTATTAAGATTGCTGGCGAGCAGTCATTGGAAAATGAAATTAGTGCAATGCGCAATCTATTTTAGGGTATTCTTTCCCTATTTGTTAGTGTACACAAACCGAGGAATGCATAATAAAAATAGAAAATACTGGAACAACCCAGGCCAGGCAGCATCTGTGTAGCGAAAGAGTTAATGTTTTGAGTTTGAATATCTCTTCAGAGCTAGAGAGAGGAATGTGATTGGTTTTATATTGTTGAAGAGGACTGTAAAATACATGTTGTCTGTCTTGACAATTGATGCAAGTTTTCGAGCCAAGCTGTTTTATAATCAATCAGATTGTGTAGGAGGTATAGACACCAAGGAGTGATTACGTGTAACAATTGTGTTGAGAGATTCTAATGGTATCCTAAATCTTAAACTCAAAACAGGCTGAATTTGTTAACTAATCTTGATTCAAATGGTTGTCTTAGTTAGAATCACTTGAGTGCCTTTAACAACTTATCTATTTTATGGAATGATTTTGTTTTCTTTGTTGGCAATAGGTGCAGACTCTGTGTATTTGCAATTTAGTCATGTTGTAAAATTAATGATTGTGCACAATCAGTGCTGTACAGGAATTTTGAAATTTTATGGCCCATGTGCATATTGTAAAACTGCACTGAATTATGGTGTAACTTTTTTTTCTCCTGGGATGTGTGTGTCACTGGATGGACCAGCTTTGACCATCCCTAATTGCACATCAGAAGGTGGTTGTAACCTCCCTTCTTGAACCATTGCAGTCCATGTAGTGCAGACGAAAACCACAGTGCTGGTGGGGAGGGAGTTCCAGGAATTTGACCCAGTAACAATGAAGGAATAGTGCTCTAGTTTCAAGTCAGGATGCTGTGTGGCTTGGAGGAGAACTTGATGTGATGTTCCCTGCATCTGCTGCCCATGCCTTTCTAAGTGGTACAGGTTGGAAGGTGCTGTCTAAGGACCTTTGGTATCTTGTGTACACTACTGCCACAGTATGTTGGTGGTGAAGGTGAATGTTTAACATGGTGGATGGGGTGACAATCAAGCAAGGTTGCTTTGTCCTGGATGATGTCCAGATGCTCTAGTGGAGCTGTATTCATCCAGGCAAGTGGAGTGTATTCCATTACACTCCTGACTTGAGCCTTGTAGATGATGGACAGACTTTTGTGGATTAAGTGGTGAGTTACCCTGAGATGGGGATCTACTGTGTTAGAGTTTCATTTGGTGTCTCACTGATGAGATCTTGAGACTTGTATGTTTAAACATAAACCATTTCTTTGTAATCCTTAACCAAATACATGTCCTACTTAAAGCCATGCATTGTGCTGCTCCCATGGAGGTTCCTTTGAGATTGTTCGTCAAGTCTATTACTATGTGACTCTATACATCATGCCATTCTCCAGTCCCACATTAACCCTTGCTCTGCCAAACACCTTTACGTTACACTGGCATTCGGATACATGCAGCAGCGTCCATAGACCTGTGTGAATGTGCAAAGTGGGTGCCCACCGGTGTGTGCGTGCATCTATGCCTGTGATCCTGCCCCCCCAGGTCGGGTGCACAGTTGCAGAAAGTGGGTGTATACAGACATGGGGGTGGTTGGAGTGCAGCGAAGCATCTCTTTCATGTGGTGGCAGTGTGCAGGTGTTGACCATGTCCCAGTTGGGATCACCTCAGCTCTGAACCAAAAAGCCTTGGGTTCTGAAACAGCTCCAGAGAGTTCAACAAAAAGTACTTGCATCAGGGGGCTGCTTTTCAGATGAGATGTTAGACCAAGCCCCATTTGCCCTCTTGGGTGGGCATGAAAGTTGCGTGACTTTATTTTTAAAGAGTAACAAGTGAGTTCTGTGTCCTGGCCCACATTTATCCTTTAGTCCACTTTGGGACATGAATTTGTATGTCACCAATGCCAGCTGTGGCCCATGTAGCATTAATGCATTGACTGGATTTAAACAGACAGCCTCCAAGTTTAATAATGTATTTTTATTTGTTTTCATTGTGTCACATGGATCCTGTGAAACCTGCATATTGGAGTTGGCCAGGACTGGAAGCGAGCTCACTTTACACAAGATCACAGTGAATTTAGAAAGTGGTGAAGGGCCTGCATTGATCTTGGGTTCGGTTACATTGCAATCTGCAAATTCAAACCAGTGCAAGATCGCTTTGTACCAGAAGTGTGGGTTGTAGACTCCTGAGTCATGCTCATAATTAATTTGCATTCAAGTGGAAGTTGCAATGTAACTATACTCTTAGCTAGCGATTGTGATTTGCTCTATTCTGATTAGGTGAGGAATTTGTGGGACACTTTTGAAGTGCAGTGGCTGTTATACAGACAAATGTGATGCCCAGCTCGTGCAGATCAGGGCCTCCTTGGTGGAGAAATAAAAAATCCAGATCCTTCCCATCTTCCCTCAGCCTTGTTGGCTCTTAGCGCTGCCTCCAACACCTGGTCTTGTGTTGAGTTGATAGAATCGGAATAGTCCAAGCAGGAAACTCAACTTCATACCTTCCTCTGATTTCCCAATGTTTTGAGAATTTGGTTGAGCATTATATTGTCTTGTGAATTGCTATTCATTGGATCAACTGCTGTGTGTCG
Organism: Mustelus asterias; assembly: GCF_964213995.1. Classification (NCBI taxonomy): domain Eukaryota; kingdom Metazoa; phylum Chordata; class Chondrichthyes; order Carcharhiniformes; family Triakidae; genus Mustelus; species Mustelus asterias. Next base: position 135,338,564 of record NC_135802.1, read on the forward strand.
AGTCCATTCAATCTTTAATTTTATTTCTTAATTTCATTACCCTTCATATGCCACAAAATGCTGGGTTTTTTTCCTTCCAGTATGCAGTGCTTTATATTTGTCTAGTAATTTAATTTTTGTTCACACCATATTCTTCAACTTGACTCCAATTAACCATATCTGTATGTTTTAATCTGAAGCAAGTTTTTTACGTTTTAAATAAATATTTTCTTATTAATTCCCTCTTGTAGCATCCATATACCCTCCCTTTCAAAGCAGATGGTTTTAGGCCAATCTCAAATCTTTGGAACAGTCAGGGGAGATCACTGTTTTTGAAATTTCCTTTTCCCATGGGAAAACATCTTGAGCGATTTGTTTGGGAACTGGTTATGTGGGGAAAAGCACGGCAGAAATTTAGATCTTGTTGTTCTGACCAGATAATATATTTTGGCAGCCATTGTCTCTGATATTGAAGCTCGTTCTTCACTTGGACTTGGTGCTATACACTGATCACTTCAATGTCTGCTGTACTGGCAACTATCAGTACAGTTGGCAATAAAAGCACATGAATGTCTCATAATCTCCTTCTAAAGAAGTGACATGTGGCACCCTTGGTTTGTCCCTTTTTCATCAGCAGCAATATAACAGTGATTTGTTGGGAAATAATTTAAACTTTCGTAATGGCTGGTAGTGCGATGCATAGTCTGGGACTTCTATTGTCAGATATTTGTTAGAGTCGTGTTATTTTGTAACTATGATAAAATTAAAACAGTTTTTCCTGCTAGGTGGGTAATTTTCAGCCACTTTTGGTTTCTGGATTTATTGCTATCACTAAACTTTTTATTTTCGTTTTGAAATGTTCCAAAATGTTGAGATTTGAGAGAATTTTGGATCTCCGTGAGTACTTGAGTGTGTAAGTTTTGTAAAGCTGCATAAACTGGGATTTGACCAAGAATAGACTATTCAGCCCCTCGAGCTTGTTTTACCATTCAGTGAGATCGTTGTTGATCTGTGACCTAACTCCACGCAACCTACCTTCTGCCTTGTATCTGTTAATACCTTTTGATAACAAATTAATGAACAATTGATCAAGCATCGGTTTGCATTTGCAGCAGCAAGTTCCAAACTTCAAGCATTCTTTGTGTGCGAGTATTTCCAAATTTCACTCCTGACCAGTCTGGCTCTAATTTTTTGGCTGGCCGACTGGACCTAGACTCCCAAGACAGCAGAAAGTTTTTCCCCACCTGCCATGTTTGTTCCTCATAACATTCCAAATTCCAGATGATCTGCTGCTAGTTTGTGTAATCTCTCCAGCTTTTGGAGGGCAGTTATTCTTCTAAATCTATATTACACTCCCTCCAAGGCCAGTAAATCTTTCCTAAGCTGTCGTGCCCAGAGCTGAACACTGTTCAGATATGAGAATGTTGGATTGCTGAAAACAAACTGGACTATGAGAGAATATTCAGACTTGGTAATCAAATATTTAAATTATGTTTTGCATCCAAACTTGCTGGGGCTGCCCGCGCGCACGTTTATTTTTAAGTGGCACTAGGTGCATTACCTGAAATCCGGCAACCTTGACACTGAGGCCCTGCCGGATTTTGAGTTGGATGGTTCAGGCTGTGGGCAGTTGGGTCAAGCTGGGTTGGGGGAGGTCAAGGGTTACTTTGTGCGCTGCTCTATCCCATCCATGCTCCAAGTGGCAAAGCCTATAACGAACCAGGAGTCTCACTGTGTTAATGCAGTGCCATGCAAATTGTTTGGGTAAGTTATGATTTAAAAATTTTACTTAATATTCCATGTACGGATTGTAATTATGAAGTGACCAGTTTTTGGACACTTTGGTGCACTACTTGTACTCTCATTTTCTTTCTTTCTTTCTCACCAAATCACGCAAATATGTTTCGTCCTGGTTGCCACTCGCACCCCATCTGTCGAAGTGGTGAAAATTATTTGCAAACTTTATTGCTAATTACAGAAAAAAAGCATAGAGAGGTCCATTTAAAGGTCAGATTTCCATTACTTTTATCTAAGGGACCCCTGAATTGTATACCTAATGGGTTTCTATTAAGTACTGTTACTCCAATTGCTGGAACCAAGCGGAAAAGCAAATAAGGACTTGCGTTTAAGTTGCAATTTTAACATGAATTCTGGATGTCTCAAAATGCTTCATCGACTGTTAAATGCTTTGATGCTGTTCTAGGAAAATGTAGCCATCAATTCGTGCTACAAAATCTGTGTATTTACAGGACAATACATTAACACAGTTAGATTAAGAGTAGTGTCCAGTTTCAATCATCTTGATGGGTGTTGTTAAGGTTTTGCAAATGGTACAATGGATCAAAGCAAGACACAGAACTGTGGAGAAGTTACAGTCCAGGTACCTTTTTAAATGAGTTGAGTGTTTGAGTCTCAACCACTAACTTCGGCAGTGAATTCCAGACGCTCACCACCCTCTGGGTGAAAATGATTTTCCTTGTGTCCCCTCTAATCATTTTACCAATCATCTTAAATCTGTGCTCCCTGGTAATGGATGCCTCAGTTGAGGAAAATAAGTCTTTGCTGTCTATCTTGCCTGGGCCCCTCATAATTTTGCACACTTCAATTGGGTGACCCCCCCTTAGACTCTGTTCTAACTCGAGTCTAGCCAGTCTCTCCTCATGGCTACAGTTTTCAAGCCCTGGCCACATTCTTGTAAATCTCTTTGGCATTCTCTCCAGAGTAATTATGTGCTTGTAATCTGGTGACCAGAGGTATAAATGAAATTCCAGCTGTGGCCTAACCATTGTTTTATACAGTTCCATCATTACATCCCTGCTTTTATATTCAATACCTTATCCAATAAAGGCAAGCATTCCATGTGTTTTCTTGATTACATTGTCCACCTGTCTTACCACTTCATGGACCTGTGGACATGCACACCAAGGTGTCTCACATCCTCAACCCTTCTTGTTTATTGCTTTGTTTGTCCTCCCCAAATGCATTACCCCTCACTTTTCCAGATTGAATTCCATTTGCCACTTCTCTGTCCACTCAACTAAAGCATTGATCTCATTCTGGGATCAACAACTCTTCACTATCAACCACATGGCCAATTTTTGTGTTATCTGCAATTTCCCAATCATGCCACCCACTTTTAAGTCTAAATCATTAATATACACAGTCAAGGCCTCAACGCTGAGCCCTGTGGAACATCACTATAAACTGTTTTTCCATTTGCAAAAAAAATCCATCAACCACTATCCTTTGTTTCCTATCACTGAGCCAAGTTTGGATGCTATCTTTCCCTGTAGCCCATGAGGTCTCACTTTTCTGACCAGTCTGCCATATGGAATCTTGTCAGCTGCTGTAATGAAATCCATGTTGACAATAGCCACTGCACTGCCCTCATCAATCCTCTTTGTTACTTCCTCAAACAAAACCATGCTGATTATCCCTGATCAATCCACACTTTTCTAAATTACAGTTTATCCTGTCTCTCAGAACGTTTTCCAATAAGTATATCTAGTAAGGATTGGAAGATGATCCTCTGGGCATTGGCTATTTTCTCCCTGGCTTCCTTCAACAGCCTGTGATACAATCCATCTGGCCCTGGTGATTTATCCATCTTCAAGGATGCCAGTACCCCTAGCACTTCCTCCTTCACCAGGCTTATTATTGTTTCTAATATTTCACACTGGAATGTTTTGTATCACCCCTCCCCTTAATGAAAACCAAAACAAAGTCCTCATTGAAAACCCTGTCCCCATCTTCTGCATCAACCCTGAAGTTACCATGTACATGTCTGGCCCTACCTTTCCTTAGTTATTCTCTTGCTCTTAATGCATTGGTTAATCATTTTAAGATTTTCTTTGATTTTACTTGAAGGTATTTGTCTAGGTTAGAACGTCTTTCTTTCCAAGATGGTTTTAAAGAGCTTGTTTCCGCAGTTTAGAAAATATATAGTTTGGAGCGATTTATTAGATGACGAAAGAACAAGATTGTGCTTGTGGAGACAGTTTGTTTCATTTTAAATGGATTAGGTCAGAGTCTTGAGCTGTGTAAAGGCAGCCCGATGTTAGATATTGGGATGTGGTTTTTCCAGAGGACAGTAGAAGAGGTAAACAATTGAATATGGACCAAATAGGTCTATTCCTGCCCATAATGTTTGTTGTTCTTTTCGCACTTGTGTTAAATTATGATATTTGAGGGATAAATCTTTGCTGAACTTTGCAAGAGAACGCTTTAATTTTATTCTAATAAATGCCATGAAATCTTTTTATACTTGTCTGTCTTTAAAATCAGTGAGTGGAGGCTGATGCCCTACAAGGAGTGGGTCACTTAGTTGGAAGCTGAAATGATATGTTAAGGACCTATGGCTGCAATATTGATCAACTTTCCCAAGTAATCTTGAAATGGAATATCTGTAAGTGAGCTAATAGGTCAGTGTATTCCAAACTTAAATCAATATGGCTGCGGATTTGTACCAAAACGCAAACGGAGGAAAATGTGAATAACATAAGGGGCAGCAAATGCAACTTGTAAAATGAATTCTGATCTTGGTGTGGTGGAGGAAAGATAAAGCATATTTTTATTTGGAGACAACCATGTGTTTTGGGAGAAATGGCCAGTGTGTCATTTTACAGGCAGGAGAGACAGGTTAAAAACCACTTTACACAAACTGTCTGGAAAATGTTTTAAAGTATTCTGTGGTGTGTTTTCTCAAACCCTCAGAGCAAACTTGTTATAATTAACTCAGAAGGTTTGTTTATTTCCCATTGAAAACCCTGGGGAGGAATATTCACAACTTCCCACTCCACTACATGGGGGCATGGAAAAGAGTTTTACAACACTGGACAGTAGCAGTACAAGATCCACAAATTAATATTAGTTTGTGATTTCCAGAGTTCAGCTGACTGAAGACCAGAGTTGTCGACTTCTCTTTACAATTGGTGCAGATACCATGAGATGAAGTTGGTACATTGAGACTGGGTCAGTTTTGCAAGTGCTGGTACAAATTCTCCCAGCACTGACTGGCTTCGTGGAACAGGATGTTGTTTAGCCTGGAGCTTTGCTTTTTGGTGTTTGCCAGTTAGGCCAAAGATGTTATGTTAAAATTGTCGAAAAGGCCAAAGGCTTGGGTCATATATGAACCACGAATGAGTTAATTGTAGTTTAACAATCATTTTCTGTGCTTCTGGCCAGAATCCATTGTTCCACTTTCGGAGGTGGCAATTAGCGTCTCTTCCAGTACAAAGTTTCGATCTCTCCCTTTTGTGATAGTTCAGGTTGAGGAGCCTGTTCAGCTGCACTTCTCTACTTTTGTTGATTACAAGGGTCTGTACGATGAGGTATGAAATTTCTGCGAGAGGAATTATTTTCTTGTAACTGCTGGTGGTGCCGCCCAGAACAAAGGGTCTGTCCTGTGGTCATATGACTTATAGCGACCATCTTTTTTGGTTCAGCAGAAAGTCCATTTACAAATGGCAAAAGAATAACGTTTTGGCTTTCTTTTCATGTCATATTGACTTGACAATTGCCATAGCACTGCCAATTGTCTGTACTTAATAAATACATGCATCTGCAATTCTTTTTCAAAATGTTAACACATACAGGCTTAAAATTGCTAAGTGATCTGTTTGCGAGGAGGTAACCAATTGATATTCAGTTTGTGGTAAGCAGTTGAACTTATCTGAAGGATAAAATCTTCTTCTATCTGAGCAGTCAAATTAAAATTCATTGTCTACAAACTGGGAAGAGCTGATTTCATCTGACGTATTTCTGTGCTTGGGATAGGAGAAATACTGTTGGTATTCCTGACCTTGACTTCTTGTCCTGCTTCAACATTTTAATGCAATGATGATGAAGCACTTTTACTACTTCCATCGAGGTCTCCCAAGTTTTGGAAATATTGGCATATTTTAAATTAATTTTCAGAGCATTTGAAATATTCTTTCCAGATAACCTGGCATTGCTAAGGATGAGTCAGAGGATGCTGAAGTGTGGTGGGTTGTTAAGAATAGTGCACACAGGAAGTGTCAGATGCATGCAGAAACTTTAATATATTTTAGCTGCAGTTTGTGAACTTGCTGCTGATTATCTGCTCTACTACTTTTTGATTCTGTAGTTTAACCATATGATTTTCACCTTTCAAAACAGATGTATATGATGTGTAACTTTGGGTGTGAAATAGTGCAGTTAAAAGCTCCAAATGTGGTTGAAAGTTAGTGCATGATCGCAACACTCATGGAAACGTGCACACTGCACTATTCTGTGAAGATGAAGTGAACTAGAGCCTGATGATTGTAACAGCTGCTGTTGGGATTAAAGCCTACCTTTTTGATCAAATGCAAATAACTTGAGGAACAAATGAAAAGAGGTGAGAGGTGCAGGGGCAGAGAGACTTGGGCAGGGAATTCCAGAGCTGAGGACTTAGACAACTGAGGACACTGTCATCATTGGTGGAGTGGTGATAAATTGGGGATACACAAGAGGCTGGAAATGACATTGTAGAGTTTTTGGAGGATTGTAGGGCTCGAGGGGAACACAAATGGGAGGGGTGAAGCTCTGGAGAGGCGAATGATTACTCGGATACGTGCATGTTGCTGCAAGTTTTCTGCCCATCATGCATTGTATATTTGGCAAGCATTGACATCTCAGTCAAGATGTTCAACATTTGTGATTTATTATCAACCATGTGATCTTGACAACATCTGCTCAAGCTTAGAATTATTCCTAGCTTTAGGTTGTTATCTATGCCTAGAGAAGAAAGTGTTTTGTTTAAAAATAAGGTCGACAACTCACTTCAAATGAGAAGTTAATGTTCTCTCTTGCTTTGTCTCTTCACTTGTTTACCTTGATATACCACCCTCCCTCTGCCAAACTGGTATTTGAAGCTTTCTGGGAAATGCTAGTTACTCTTAATTTTAGTATTGAGTGTGTACGTTTTGTAACCTTATCAAATGTTGGAGAAATCTGCTCCTTCAATATTGGCCACAGTGGCTGATCCCAGAGCCTTCTGCTGGAAGGTTATAGTTCCTTGTGCTTTAATCAACGATTATTCTTCTTCCAAAACTGAACTCGTGGTGAGATATTCATTGTTATTGCAGTTGAACCCAGTTGTAATAAATCTGGACTTGGCTGAATTTTTATTGTTTGCGAAGGAATGCAACATTTTGCTTTACTCATTTCCCATGAGATTGCAATACAGCAACCAGGTTGGATTGGGAGTTTGCAACATGTGCTCAAATAGGACTTCTCAATGCATTCCTAGAACCTGCAGTTGTAACTCTACCTTGGTTCATGCTCACTATCTTATTTTTTGGACTCCCAAACTCTAATAAGTGGTACCGTTTAGTAGCCCAATGGCGAACAATTGACACCATTGAGTCTTAATGTGGCTGGAAGTTCTGCAGCTGTGTGATAGCTTCGGAAGTGTTTGAACTTAAGAATGTTGCCATTCAGTTTAAGCATTATCTTCCTTTTGGAAACCTAACTCCTTTAAAGTGTATGATGGAAAATTATTTTAATCTTCACTTTTTATGAAGTCATTTTCCATCTTGTATTTACCTTGTGTTTCATTTTTATTCTACATCTGATGCAGTAGGAAACCTTTGGGATGTTCCTGATTTGGGTGCTGGATAACAAATGAAGGGTTGATCCATTCTGCTTACTTTTTAAAATCTCCTTTACATGTCGGTACTTTTCACTACCTGCTTTCCAATTGGACTGATGCACAGAGCTAACAAACCTGTATCTAGCTGCGTTATTACATGTGTTGCCTTTAAAGATAATTGATTTGAGATTAGTTAATTGGAAGTATCATGGTTTATTTTTCATTGCACAGGCAAAGAGGAGACTGGAGTTGGAAGAAAGTGACCATCAGTATCTGGCTGCTGATGTTTGTACTCCAAAAGGAAAAGGAAGTGGTACAATGAGAAGCCCAAATAGTCCAAAAAGTAAGTGTGATCTGATGTCCCTTGACTATTTATACCGAGGCTGGCAGAATAGAGCACAACTCAGTCACATTGAAGTTAGAGCTCGCTTCTGGTATGGTTGTGGAGTTTCCAGAGACTGCAGGAATTTGCTTTGATTATTTTTTTAAAGTTTGATATACAATAATAAATTAACTAGTTGGTCCTGCAATTGCTTTAAACTTGATTTCACCTGTGACCGGAGCACTAATAGACTTGCTGTTCTACTTGTTTCTCCTGATTTGTTTCCAATGTTTTTCCATTGAACAAATTTCAGACATCATCTCATGGTTGTTTTTCTTCAGGTAACAATAAGAAATAAAAAGTGGTTAAAACTGATTCAAGTTTATAATAGCGTATTCAGAGTTCAGCCAGTTCAAACATAAACCTCTGTTGTTATGAGGTTATTTGTTGTCATGTGGTTTCTCATTTTTCTTTTGAGCTACAGAAAACCATATTACATTGGCATAGAATCCCTACAGTGCAGGAGACGACCATTTGGCACATCAAGTCTGCACTGACTCTCCAAAAGAACATCTTACCCAGGCCCATAACCCTGTGCATTTATGCTGAACTCTGGCTAATCCACCTAACCTGCACCTCTTCGGACTGTGGGAGGAAGCCCATGCAGGCACGGGGAGAATGAGCAAACTCCCTACATACAGTGACCCAAGACCGGAATTGAACCAGGGTCCCTGGTGTTGTGAGGCAGCAGTGCAAACTGCTGCCCCAGCATCTTAGACAGTGATTATTTATTGCATCCAAATTCTATTTATTTTTGGAAGCTGAAGATTTGAACTGTTGGTTTGGTTAAATAGAGCTGCATTTTTTTAAGAACTTTTTTTTATCTTGGTAAAAATTGTACTCGAGTGGCCTAATGTAAATTGGAACTGTGTGCATCTTATCATTTGGTGTACAATTGGAATACCATCATTACATTTCTGGAAACTTGACAACCCAAACTTGAGTGGTTCTTGAGTGATAAAAATGTTAAGTCTCAACCCAGTTCCAAAATTGAATCCACAGTGGTGTGTGCTGGGAGCACTGCTATTCACAATTTAATGCCAGATAAATACATGAGAAGGTATGTAATGCTCTTAGCTGAAGTAAGGTGGAGAAGTCTCATATGGAACATAAACACTTGACAGAGTAGCTGTACCAAATGGTCTGATTCTGTGATCTAAATTCTACGTAAAGTAGAGATTAATTGGGCTGAGTGGTAATGCAAGAAAATTTGCATTGCACAGTTCTGCAAACAGCAAATTGGATGAATGAACCTATTAACCTGGTCATGTGGTGATTATTGGCTAGGACAAAGTTAACATTTCTCCCCTTGAATCCTGTCGTAGGATTTTTTTTAGTTCCATCTGAAGAAGCAAATGGCTCCTCTATAGTTAATGGCTGTGGATTTTTGCGGACTGCTATTGTTATGACTTCGGAGGTCTCGCTGCTGTTAGTATATTGCATTTAACTTCTAGAATGAACATTCTTCATCCAAAAGTGTTTTGAGAAATAAGAAAAATTGTCTGAATTTGTTAAATATTTTTGTACCGAGAATGAGCAAAAATGTAACTCAAAATTGTATTGATAAAAGGGATGGTGTGAATTAATTATTGCATATTTATTCTAACACCAATCATCTGCTGGATCAAATGTATGGTCTAGTGCCTATTATTTGATCTCATTTCACAGGTGACATGCAGTGCACTGATAGTTGTGGTAGGTGCACTGTCATGTCTTGCTCATTTGGTTTAGGGCGAGATGCATTGAAAATTCTCAATGAGCCCTTGTGTATTAACCTTTTGTATGTCACATTATTGAATGCCTTTTGAAAATCCAAGTATAGTGCATCTACTGATTTCTCTTTACCCTACTAGTTACATCCCCAAAATAACTTGAGTAAATTTTTCAAACACGGTTTCCCATGTTGACTTTGCATGATCATACTATGATTTTTGAAGTAATTTGCTAAGACCCCATTAATAATAGATTCTGAAACTTCCCAATAACTGATGTCAGGTAACTGGCCCATATTTCTGATTTTTCTCTCTCCTTTTTGAACAATGTTATTACATTTGCGAACATCCAATCTGCTTGTTTTAGAATCTACACTTTTTTTGCAACTCATAACCAGTTCATTGTCTCTACAACTACCATTTCTAGAATCCTCGGGTGTAGGTGATCAAATCCTGAGGATTTGCCAGATTTTAGTCTCTAGTTTCTCCAATACTACTACTATGCTGTTAGTAATAAGTTTTTCACTTTATATTAGTTGCCAAGTTACACTATTTCTGGTATGCAGCTTGTGTCTTCTGTTTAAGTTCATGAAGCAGGCTTACATTAACACTGCAATAAAGTTACTGTGGAAATCCCCTAGTCGCCACACTCCAGCGCCTGTTCGGGTACACTGAGGGAGAATTTAGCACGGCCAATGTACCTGACCAGCGCGTCTCTTGGACTGTGGCAGACACGGGGAGAACATGCAAACTCCACACAGTGATCCAAGCCGGGAATCGAACCCGGGTCCCTGGCGCTGTGAGGCAACAGTGCTAACCACTGTGCCACCGTGTCGCCCACAGTTATAGGTCAGTATTGTGATGATTGTTTTCAAGAAATGTCAGATGGTAGAAGTACAAGCTTCCTGTACCCATCATTTGACCACTCATTTTGAATGAGCAGACATTATAGAAGATCATGTGTAAATGGATTTGGTACTGGTGAGCAACAGACCTGGTATACCTGAACATGGTTAAGATGTATACTAGCAACCTGGATAGTTTCTCATCCAATATGCATGGGGGCAGGGCACTGTTTGAACACTTGCTAAAATTCCGTAAAATTGAATATGAATAATAAAGAGCATAGCATGCGTCAAAATGCAACTGAGCTTTCAAGCCATCCATGGCTTTCTAAGGAAGTTTAAGAATAGTTTTCAATTAAAAGAAGAGGCGTATAATGTTGCAAAGAATGGTAACATGTCAGAGGTTTGGTATTTTATCAACCAGCAAAGGAGCAACCAAAAGGTAGATCAAAAAAATGAACGTCTTGACCTCAAGAATAGTTTTCAATTTAAAAGAAGAGGTTAAGATGTTCATTTTTTTTATCTACCTTTTGGTTGCTCCTTTGCTGGTTGATAAAATACCCAAACCTCTGACATGCTACTATTCTTTGCAACATTATAAGCCTCTTCTTTTAATTGAAAACTATTCTTAACTTCCTTAGAAAGCCATGGATGGCTTGAAAGCCCAGTTGCATTTTGACGCACGCTATACTCTTTATTATTCATATTCAATTTTATGGAATGTTAGCAAGTGTTCAAACAGTGCCCTGCCCCCATGCATATTGGATGAGAAATGTCCAGGTTACTGGTATACATCAAATTGATATCTGCATCAAACTATCCTGATAATTGGAAATGTACTGGCATTGTCAGGGCTGTTTTGCTGAAGTTTGGGTTCATGTTAAGTACATCCTGAGAAGAAAATCTGAGCCATTTTCTCAGAGATAACTTTCAACAACCCATCTTCAAAGCTGTTGACCAACAGAGAATGTTTTTGATTGTTTGATTTGGGAAATGACTTTGGGAAACCTGCCCCCTCTTGTAACAACACTAGTGGGTAAGATTATGTATGAATCAATGTTCTGCTGTCTTCAAACAGATTTGAACCTGGGAATAAGCTTCAAGAACGTCAGTGTGCCACATATGGTTCTCCAGTTATATGTCCGTAGTGTGATTTATTTTTTTCGAGGAATATCAGATGGTAGAAGTATAAACTGTAACCACCATTTGGCTACTCATTTTGAATAGGCAGTCATTATAGAAAATCATGTGAAAATGATGGATTCGGTACTGGTGGACAACAGACCTGGTACGCCTGAACATGAAGATGTTAACTCTCCTTGGAACAGGAATTGATTTGATTTGATCATCAAATCTTGCAGTGCAGAAGGAGACAACCTGGCTTATTATGGTCGCCCTGGCTCTTTGAAAGAATTATCCAATAAGTCCTGCATGCCTGCTCTTTTCCCACAGCCCTGAATATTTCAAGCATTTATGCAATTCACATTTCAACTTACTACTGAATCTGCTTCCATCACCCTTTTAGACAGTACATTCCAAATCAAAGAAACCCTACCGTATGAAAGGAGGCCATTCAGCCCATCGGGCCTGCACTGACACAAATCTGACTCAGGCCCTATCCCTGTAACCCCATGTATTTATGGGGGGCGGGGGGTGCAAATCAACCCAACCCGCACATCTTTGGAGTGTGGGAGGAAAGCGGAGCACCTGAAGGAAACACATGCAGACACGGGGGAAAATATGCATACTCCACACAGTCACCTGAGGCCGGAATTAAACCCTGACACTGTGAGGCAGTAGCGCTAACCACTGTGCTACCATGGCATTCGTCGTCGTCATATCTTGCTATGTAAAAATATTTTCCTCGCCATGTCTTTCTTTTGCCAATTACCTTGAACCTATGTCCTTTGGTTGCTGACCTGTCAATCAGAGGAAACCGTTTGTCATTATTTACGATATCAAATTCAAACTCATCAATTTTGAACAACTGTTAAACCTACCAGGAGTTCTCTGTGCTGAGAAGAATCCCAGCTTCTCGCATTTCTGCACATAATCCAAGTGTACCATTCTAGTAAATCTCTGCCACCTCTGCAAGTTCATTCTATCCTTCCTAAATTGTAATGTCCAGAGTTGACAGACTGCTTCAGTTGAGACCTAACCAGTAATTTAGAAAAGTTTAGTATAATTATTTACCCCCACTCTGCCTTTAAAGGCAATGATTCCATGTGTGCCTTTTTTGAGCAGCCTTATCATTTTGTCCTGCAATTGTTCAGTAAACAAACCCATATCTCATTTCCTGCATCTCTTTTGAAATTCTACCATTTAATTTATATTGCTTTCCCTCATTCTTCCTTCCAAAATGCATTACTTTATGACAAATTTTATATGCCATGTGTCTGTCCATTTCACCAGCCTGTAAAGTTTGCTACTATTCTCCTCGCTACTTTTGCAAGCTTCCTACTTTTGCAAGCTTCCTGTCACCTCTAAACTTTGAAATTATCTTCTGCCCAGGTTGATAATGCATGTTGAAAAGGACATGGTACTAGTGGAAACCTGCAAAGAGCCTCGTTGCACATTGTAATAGCATGAGGTATCAATGAAGCGACAGCTTAAATCACTTTAGCAGACACAAAGTGTCTGTATATAGACACTGTATATAGGCACAAGAACTACAACACGGGTCTTCACTCTTGACTCCTGGGCTCTCGCTGAGCCTGCATGCTTTCTCCCCAAAGGCTGAGTTTCATGTGCACAATAGGCACCAAACAGGCCACATGACCTGCAAACTATTGCCTTTCAAAGGCGTCATGCTACCACATCCCCCTCACACAAGTCCCTCAATACTATATACCTAATAGGACAATAACGGGTTACTATTTACAACAAGTGCTAAGCTACAAGGGGGGGTGGCGTGGTACAGCCTTTTATAAAGTCAGTCTATCAGGCGACTTCTGAGGTCTGGTGGAATGACTTAGTTCTTTGATAGGTTCTTTCACTAATGGGGCAATGGTGTCGTTACCAACAGATGGTTGTTTAGAAATTTCGGAAGGTGCATTAGTGCAGACAGTGTCTCCAGTTTACTTTTAAAACTGGAGAAGAAACTTTTCTTCAGTTTTAGAAGAGGGGCCTCTTCTAAAACAATTGGGTCTTTCATTTCTGGCTCTGAAGAAACATTAGAAGTAACCACTGGATCCTCTGGTTTTGCTATTGGGGCACCAGCCCCCCTCCTTATGTGGTCCATGTGCTTCTGCACCTCTCTCTCTTGCAGGTTCACCAAATAAATTACAGGTCCAGACTTCGCGACCAGGTAACCATGCTGGTCCAACCCCAAAATTTCTGACAACTGCCTATTGTGAAAGATCTGTTAGCTTTGGTCAAATCATGGTATTTATTTTGCGTAGTTTGCCTTGCCTCCACCCTCCCCCACCAACTAGTGAAAACCAGGGCCAGCTGAGTTTGGTGACACCGGACCATCAGTAGTTCAGCTGGTGTTACCCCAGTAGTAATGTGGGGGGAGGTGTTGCAAGAAAGGAGGAAATTGGCTCGCATGAGTCTACCGAGCTGATTTTTCATCACTGATTTGAAGGTTTGCACTGCTCTTTCCGCCAGGCCATTTGAGGTCAGGTGACAGGCTGGATAAATGCGCTGGATGCCATTGATCAGTACAAAATGCTGGAATTCTTCCCCTGTAAAGATGGTGCATTATCTGAAACTGGGAGGCCATGTATCGCAAAAATCTATCTAAATTGTTCGGTGGCAGTGCCAAGTTGTTGAACGTCTATTCACTTGGAAGTCTATTACTAAAAACATTGTCTCTCAGAAAGGACCGGCAAAATCTATATTCAATCTTATCCAAGGGTGGCTTAGCTGTTCCTAGGGATGCAGTTGAGCCACAGGTGGTAAGGTCTGTTGTGATGGGCAAAAGTTAAATGGCGAACCAAGTTTTCTGTGATTTTTGTTTATACCTGGCCACCAGATGTAGCTTCATTTTTGGTTTGTCCAGGACACGTGCTATGTAGTTCCTGTAGTAGTGGCTCTCTTGCTGGGGATAGGAACATAAGAAATAAGAGCAGGGGTAGGTCATCTGGCCCCTTGAGCCTGCTCCGCCATTCAATAAGATCATGGCTGATCTTTTCGTGGACTCAGCTCCACTTACCTGCCCACTCACCATAACCCTTAATTCCTTTGCTGTTCAGAAATTTATTCTTACCTTAAAAACATTCAATGAGGTAGCTTCAACTGCTTCACTGGGCAAGGAATTCCACAGATTCACAACCCTTTGGGTGAAGAAATTCCTCCTCCACTCAGCTCTAAATCTGCTTCCCCTTATTTTGAGGCCATGCCCCCGAGTTCTAGTTTCACCTGCCAGTGGAAACAAGCTCCCTGCTTCTATCTTATCAATTGCCTTCATAATCTTTTGTTTTCTATAAGGTTTCCCTTCATTCTTCTGAATCCCAGTGAGTATAGCCCCAGTCTACTCAATCTCTCCTCATAAGCCAACCCTCAACTCCGGAATCAACCTAGTGAATCCCCTCTGCACCCTCCAGTGCCAGTATATCCTTTCGTAAGAAGGTAAAACTGGACACAGTACTCCAGGTGTGGCTTCACCAGCACCTAATACAGCTGCAACATTACCTCCCTGTTTTTAAACTCCATCCCTCCAGCAATGAAGAACAAAATTCTATTTGCTGCCTTAATTACCTGCTGCAGCTGCAAACCAACTTTTTGTGATTCATGCACAAGGACACCCAGGTCTCTCTGCACAGCAGCAGGCTTCAATTTTTTACCATCTAAATAATAGTCCATTTTGTTGTTGTTCCTATCAAAATGGATAACGTCACATTTACCAACATCGTACTCCATCTGCCAGACTCTTGCCCACTCCCTTACACTATCTGTATCTTTTTGCAGATGTTCAGTGTCCTCTGCACACTTTGCTCTGCCACTCATCTTAGTGTCATCTGCGAATTTTGACACACTACACATAGTCCCCAACTCTAAATCATTTACCACCACCTGAGACGAACCCCCCCCCCCCCCCCCCCCCCGCCCCAAAAGCAAGGCCCCATCTTTGCAACTCAATTCATCTTTCCTCAGTTGGTCGGTTTGCAGCTGCTCTGATCTATCATCATGCCAGCCAGATGAAACCATCCGCTTAACTTTGGACTGGACGGTGACCCTCTGAGTCCAGTTCTTGATAGGATTCAATGATGCATGCAAGATATCTTTTAAAGAAATTGAAAGCTTGGACAATCTGCTGTGGCACTGAGGTGGAGCCACATTACGAGGGAGTGGGAGACGACTTGGCGCCAGCCAAATCTGAGTTCCCTCCGATGTTGGAAAAACAGTTATAGGCGGCCTAAAGCACCCTAGCTGAAGCAATGGGTGGAATCGGTTTATCTTGACTAGAATAATTCCAATAATAGTTTGTAATCAGTAATGATGGTAAAACGGTGACCATAACAGTACTGATGAATCTTTTTTACTCCGTACACTACTGCCAGCCCCTTTTTTCTTTAAAATAGCGAGCATCATCTTTTTGTGTTGGTTAATGTCTGAAAGCAACAGGATTGTTGGTGCCATCTTCCATTTTGTGTGAGAAGATGGTGCCAATCCCATTGGATTAAGCATCACAATTTAAGATTACCTCTGCCTGGGTCAAAGTACTAGTAAATTGCACGATTGTAGAGCCAGCTTAACCTTTTCAAAGGTCTGTTTTTGCAGGTCTTCCCAGTGCCAGCGCTGATTTATTTTTAGCAGATTGTGCAGAGGCACTAATACTGTTGCGAAGTTTGGCATGAATCGGCCATAATAGTTGACCATATCCAGAAATGGTTTTCATTCTGTGACATCTGTGTAGGGACGTCTAATTGCTTTCGTCCCATCTTCCAAAGAGGGTAAACTTTTGGCACCAACTTTAAATCGCAACAATGTGACATCAGTGGCCTGAAAGGTGCATTGTTCCTTTTCAATCTTATACCAGTGTCTCTAAACTTAAGTACTTCATCCAGGTTGGCCAGATGCTGTTCCTGTGAAATCCCCAACACCAGGATGTCATCCAAATACACCATGACTTTTGGGATTTCTTGTAGTTAATTTTCCATTGTTCATTGTTGTTATATATTGAAGTGGTCAGCTCACTTTAACAGCAAAGATAAAAGAATGAAAAGCTTGCTGCACAGTGGGTTACTGAACCAGTTCATGGAGTTTTATTAGATCGTGGTTGCTTGCTTGCGGTCCAAAATGGAAGAGAGGAAAAGTCTCCCAAATGCCTCTGATGTCACCACATAAACGTGACACTACAACACGGATGCATTCATTTACAATACATAACAGTTGGAAAATTCTGCATGTAGACGATATGCCAAAGGATAGCTTTATATACTGAAAAAGTCCCTTGTTTATGTTAATTGTTGCACATTTCCTGGAGTCTTTGTTGTTGGTAGCATAGCTTAAATTGAGCTTTGTATATGGGAGGCCCCCAACTAGCTTTGCAAAAAGATCTATCTTTGGTATTGGGTACCTGTCAAGTGAGGTGCTTGGTTTATGAAGTTTGTAATTACCACAGATCTTGACAGTGCGATCTGCTTTTAACATGGGAACAATGAGGGTCGCCTATTTGGAGAACTGTACTGGCCTTCCTGATCCCTCCAGTGTCTCGATTCAACTTTGACTTTCTGGCGTAGTGCATATGGAATGGTCTGAGCTGTAAAATATTTGCGTGTGGACTTGGGCTTCAGATAGATTTTGGCCTCAACTCCTTGTACCCAAGCTCACTTTGGAAACGCGTTTTACTTGGACAGAATTTCTTGAAAGGCAGCATTGGTAATTTTTAAATATTTCCAGCCAACTTAGCTTTACCTGTCATAACCAATCCTGCCCCATGAGGTTTGGCTTCTGACATTTCATGACAATCACGGATAATGGGGCAGATTGGTGTTGATACAAAATCAGTGCAGTCATGGTGTCTAATATCTTTAGGGTTTCCCCTGTATAAGTGGCTAACTTGGCAGCTCTACTGTTTACCCTTAAGGGTTGGATGGCTCCTCGTAAATACTTGTAGATCTGTTTGCCCACCACTGTGGCAGAAGCCACTGTGTAAACCTCCATGCTCAATGGTCACCTGTTCACCATAAGGACCGTTAGTGTGAGCTGTCTTCCTAAACTTAACCATGTTAACTTGTAAATCTCCGATTCTTTTTTAAGTCTTTCGCTACTTTAGAACAAAGAACAATACAGCATAGGAACAGGCCCTTCGGCCCTCCAAGCCCGCACTGCTCCCTGGTCCAAACTCGACCATTCTTTTGTATCCCTCCATTCCCACTCCGTTCATGTGGCTATCTAGATAAGTCTTAAACGTTCCCAGTGTGTCTGCCTCCACCGCCTTGCCTGGCAGCGCATTCCAGGCCCCCACCACCCTCTGTGTAAAATACGTCCTTCTGATATCCGTGTTCAACCTCTTTCTCTCCCCCTCTTTCTCTCCCCCCTTGAACCTATGACCCCTCGTGAACATCACCACTGACCTGGGAAAAAGCTTCCCACCGTTCACCCTATCTATGCCTTTCATAATTTTATACACCTCTATTAGGTCGCCCCCTCATCCTCCGTCTTTCCAGTGAGAACAACCCCAGTTTACCCAATCTCTCCTCATAACTAAGCCCTTCCATACCAGGCAACATCCTGGTAAACCTCCTCTGCACTCTCCAAAGCCTCCACGTCCTTCTGGTAGTGTGGCGACCAGAACTGGGCGCAGTATTCCAAATGCGGCCGAACCGACGTTCTATACAACCGCAACATCAGACCCCAACTTTTATACTCTATGCCCCGTCCTATAAAGGCAAGCATGCCATATGTCTTCACTACCTTCTCCACCTGTGCCGTCACCTTCAAGAATCTGTGGACTTGCACACCCAGGTCCCTCTGCGTATCTACACCCTTCATGGTTCTGCCATTTATCGCATAGCTCCCCTCTACGTTAGTTCTACCAAAATGCATCACTTCGCATTTATCTGGATTGAACTCCATCTGCCATTTCTTTGCCCAAATTTCCAGCCTATCTATATCCTTCTGTCGCCTCTGACAATGTTCCTCACTATCTGCAAGTCCAGCCATTTTCGTGTCGTCCGCAAACTTACTGATCACCCCAGTTACACCACCTTCCAGATCGTTTATATAAATCGCAAACAGCAGAGGTCCCAATACAGAGCCCTGCGGAACACCACTAGTCACAGGCATCCAGCCGGAAAAAGACCCTTCCACTACCACTCTGTCTTCTGTGATCAAGCCAGTTCTCCACCCATCTAGCCACCTCCCCCTTTATCCTATGAGATCCAATCTTTTGCACCAACCTACCATGAGGGACTTTGTCAAACGCTTTACTAAAGTCCATATAGACGACATCCACGGCCCTTCCCTCATCAACCATTCTAGTCACTTCTTCAAAAAACTCCACCAGGTTAGTGAGGCATGACCTCCCTCTCACAAAACCATGCTGACTATCGTTAATGAGTTTATTCCTTTCTAAATGCGCATACATCCTATCTCTAAGAATCCTCTCCAACAACTTCCCGACCACGGACGTCAAGCTCACCGGCCTATAATTTCCCGGGTTATCCTTCTTACCCTTCTTAAATAACGGGACCACATTAGTTATCCTCCAATCCTCTGGGACCTCACCTGTGTCTAGTGACGAGACAAAGATTTGCGTCAGAGGCCCAGCGATTTCATCTCTCGTCTCCCTGAGCAGCCTGGGATAGATTCCATCAGATCCTGGGGATTTGCCAGTCTTTATATTCCCTAAAAAACCTAACACTCCCTCCCTTGTAATGGAGATTTTCGCTAACGGGTCAACACTCCCCTCCAAGACACTCCCAGTCAACACATCCCTCTCCTTTGTGAATACCGATGCAAAGTATTCATTTAGGATCTCCCCTACTTCTTTGGGCTCTAAGCATAATTCCCCACTTTTGTCCCTGAGGTCCGATTTTTTTTCCCCTGACAACCCTTTTGCTCCTAACGTATGAATAAAATGCCTTGGGATTCTCCTTAATCCTGTCTGCCAAGGACATTTCGTGACCCCTTTTTGCCCTTCTAATTCCTCGTTTGAGTTCTTTCCTATTTTCTTTGTATTCCTCCAGAGCTCCCTCCGTTTTTAGCTGCCTGGACCTAACGTACGCCACTCGTTTCTTTATGACCAATCGCTCAATTTCCCTGGTTATCCACGGTTCTCGAATCCTACCCTTCCTATCCTTTTTTACAGGCACATGCCTATCCTGCAGCCCTAACAACTGTTCCTTAAAAGACTCCCACATGCCAGATGTGGATTTACCCTCAAACAGCCTCTCCCAATCAACAGCTGCCAAATTCTGCCTAATCCCACTAAAGTTAGCCTTCCCCCAATCCAACACCTTACCCTTGGGACACCACTCATCCTTTTCCATCACTATCCTAAAGCTAACAGAATTGTGGTCACTATTTGCCACATGTTCCCCTACCGAAACTATGAAGACCTGACCGGGCTCATTCCCCAGTACCAGGTCCAGTATAGCCCCCTCTCTAGTCGGGCTATCTACATATTGTTCCAAAGAACCTTCCTGTACGCATTTTACAAATTCCTCCCCATTCAGACTCCCAGCCGTACGCGATTTCCAGTCTATACCAGGGAAATTGAAGTCTCCCACTACAACAACCCTATTTTTCCTGCACCTATCCAGTATCTCCTGACATATCCGTTCTTCCACTTCCCTTGGGCTGTTGGGGGACCTGTAGTATACTCCCAACATAGTGACTGCGCCCTTCCTGTTTCTGAGCTTCACCCACAGTGACTCGTTACACGACCCCTCTGAATTGTCCTCCCTCTGCACCGCTGTAATATGCTCTCTAACTAATACTGCTACTCCCCCACCTCTTTTGGCCCCTCCTCTGTCTCGCCTAAAACACTTGTACCCCGGAATATTCAGCTGCCAGTCCTGTCCCTCTTTCAACCAAGTCTCTGTCACCGCAACCACATCCAAATTCCTCGTAAGCATTAAGGCCCTAAGTTCGTCTGTCTTACCTGCTACACTCCTTGCGTTGAAGTAGATGCACTCCAGACCTCCAGGTCCAGTGAGGTCATCCTCCCCCAGAGTGCTCCTCTTCTTTGCCAGCCTTGTCCTGGCCCCAAGCTCGTCCCCAGCCTCTACACTTGTAGACCTAATTTTTTGATTTCCCCCCCCCCCCCCGGCCATATTAGTTTAAACCCAGTTTATTCACTGGAGTTGGGGTGTTTCTTTTAAACTGGGCACACTCTGCTTGACTCAGTGCCACACTTTGAATGTGGCCCTTGTTACAATCAAAGCAAACAAAATCTTTGCAATTGCACTTGTCCAGGCCTCCCCCATATCTGGAGCACATCAAAATTCCTGGGCTGACAGACCATTTTCTTTCTTTGTTTCTGACCATGATCTGAGATCTCTGTTCAGTCTCTCTTGTGCCCGTCATCATTTGGCCATCATTTGGCAACTGCCAATCAAAGTTGATTCACTTTGTCTTCCTTCACATGCTATAGCCTGAAAGCACTCTTTCTGCACTTCCGGTGGCTTGAGCTAATTCTATTGCTTTGTCCAGAGATATTTTTGTTTCTGCTGGTAGTTTCCTTTGGATATTTGGGTTGATAATGCCATAAACCAAGCGATTGCATAACAAGTCACTCGATGAAGAGTCAAATTCATAGTGCTCAGCCATTTGGCGAAGTCTCTCAAATGCAAAATTGTCTCCTCTTGGTCCCTGATGGCTGAATTGAATTTATAACGTTGCAGTATAATGGGGGCTCTGGGGTTGTAATGCTCTAACACCACTAACTGGCCAGCGACTTTATATTAGAGACTCTGCAGAGGTTAAACTTCTAATGAGTTGTGAGTCTGGGGACCGCACACTGTAAGCAAGGTGACTTTTAGTTTGTCTTCCCCAGTGATCTCATTAGCAGTGGGAAAAAATACCAAAGTGTCTCAATGTATTGGTCCCAGTCTTCAATCCCTTGATCACCAGGATCAAGTTTTCCTATAGTGGCATTCTTTTTTACTCACTGTTATTGCAGAGACCTCTTCTCTTTCCTTCTCTGGAGATCTTGGATGGCACGCCCTTCTCCCTTTTAACTATGAAGCTTGCAACTGTAGTCCAATTTGCTGTTGTCGCCAGTGTAATAGTGTGAAGTATCAACGAAGAGCCTGCTTAAATCATGGTGATTTATTTAACAGACACAAAGTAAAACTGTAAATAGGCACAGCAACTACAACTCACTCTTTGACTCCTGGGCTCACTGAATGTCCCTCACTTCCCAGAACACTCTCCTCAATGCTTCCCATTGCTCATTTAGTTTCTCTTGCCAAGTGTTTGATTTCAATCCATCAGAGGCGATCTCTTGTTAATGGACTGAAATGAGCTCCCTTCCAGTTGAATGTATTTTTACACTTGGTTGTGCCTTGTTGATCTGGTAGTGAGATATACCTCTCCTGTCATGTTGCACAGATGCTGAGAAGGCATTTGGCTGAGTGGAATGGAAGTACTTATTTGAGAAATGTCTGCAATTTTTGTTTGGACTCTGCTTGTTAAATGGATTGTTGCCCTTCACCATGCATCCACCTGCTGCAGTTGTAGTCAGCCTTGGTGGCTGAATTTAAGGAACTCTTTCCACTTTCTATTTAATTTTAGGTATGAGTAGTTAAGAAATTCTTTGTGCTTTAGAGGGTAATGGAAAAGTTGGTTTTATTTGCACATTCGAAAAAGTTGTAATGGCCATTTTGTTTCCCAAATGAAATATGTCAAACAGCATATCTGGGATTTATTTTTTGCGTGGTCATGTGCCAGCATTTGTCTATTTTGGTCCAGGATTGTGCTAACATATTTTGAGCTCAATCCTCTACTAAAATCCTTATGACGATTGCATTCAGTTTTGCTTTGTTCGGTGTTTAGTGGGCTGAAGCCAGCGACAGAAGAAATTGCCATTGAGTACCGTTGAAGTTGGAGGGTGGGTGGTGTTGGAAAATAGAGCTGTCTCACTGGATCAGAGTTAAAGTTGCATTATTGTCAGAACTCTTGCTTTTCTTCCAAGCTATTAGAGCTGGGTTGTTGCCAAAAGTACAGTAGAAATGTTTCCATTTCTTCTGACACCTGCCACTTTTATGACAGGAAAATGTCTGCTTGTGGAAGCTCCAATGGCAAAATTGGACACAAGTGTGAACTATACAGAGGTGGGCAATTTTGCAATAGGATGGAGTTTTTTTTTTGTTTGTAGAGTAGTGGCCCAGAGAGCATGTCTGAAATGCTTCCAGTATTTTTCAGTATCGATGTGATATTTTTTAGGCTTGATCCCTTTAGCATCTCCATCATGTCTGTGTTCCTGGTTACTGTTCATTCTGCATCCTTTTAATTAAAAAAAACAATTGACGAGCTGTGAATTTCAAGATAAATCACGTCAGTGAATATTCTTTTATTCTTTTCACAATATAGCTCCCAGGTCTCCATCAGAGAAGACTCGCTACAACACGTCACTGGTTCCCCTCACAAAGAATGTTGTTCAGCTTTTGAGCCAGTCTCCAGATGGAGTGTTGGACTTGAACCGAGCTGCAGAGGTCTTAAACGTGCCAAAACGCAGGATCTATGACATCACAAACGTGTTGGAGGGTATTCATCTCATTGAGAAGAAATCCAAAAATAATGTTCAATGGATGTAAGTTTGTTTTTTGCAATTCCCATTCCTTAATTTGCCATTCAACTTGGATGTCTGTTCTTCCTTTTAAGTGGAGCACCACATTAATTTACTGTAATGTGACTACATCAATTATGGTCTGTAAACAACCTACCTTGTTTTAATTTTCTGTTTCATTCTTTGACAAATTTACAGTTTGAAATATTGATATTCGGTATATAAATTCAATACAACTTTTAATAAAGTAGTATGCTTTGTTCCTTGTGGTGATTTAGAACCACTGAAACTTGTATTATTGTGCTGAGAGTCCATTTATATTTATTTACTAGCACACTGAAGAGGAAATTTATTTACCTTTTTAGTTAAAGGATAATCCCATTTCCTGTGGGCTGACGTGTTGCCCTCTGAAATTCCCAAAGCTTTCTGTATGTAAGGCATGCACCTTCATGTCCATTATTTGTCTCTTGCCATTCATGGATAGACACCAGTGATTCTGACTAAAGTCTCCACATCCAAATGGAACATGAAAAATGTGTTTGCATCACAAACCACGTAGATATGTTGTACATTTTCCCTTGCCGGATAATCTTCATTTGCTCAGATTCTATATACAAATAGAAATTAAAGTAATCTCTTGGAGGCCAGCTATTCTGTGGCAAATACCTCATTATCTGATATTCTGAATTCTCTTCACCACCCACAAGACTTGAATCAGGAGTATGGACCACTACAACTCACCTGGATGGGTGTTGCAGCAACAATATGTGAGGGTTGATGCCACCCAAAGTTCAACTTGTTTGTTTGGTGGTGTTGTCATTGGACCCTGGCAACCCCAACTGCTGGCACACTGATTGCAATATGTACAATCTAGAAGATGCATTGCAGCAACTTGCCAGACTTGCTTCAGCAACCCTTTTTAACTCTGACATGCCACTAAGAAAGTAAAGAGCAACAATGTTGTGGGAACTGCAACTTGCCCTTCAAATCACAAGCCAATTCCACATTTTATTTATTCATTCCTGGTATGTGCGCATCACTAGAAAGACTAGCATTCATTGCCTATCCCTAATTGCCCTTGAGAAGGTGGTAGTATGCTGCTGCAATAAATGCGGTTTAGGTACATGTTTAATTACACTTCAGTGAATGAAGTGTGGTACATTTGCAAATCTGGCTGGTCTGTGACTTAGGTGTGACCTTGTAGGTTCTGGCATTCCCATACACCTACTATCCTTGTTCTTCCTGGTAGTAGTGAGATGCGTCAGTGCATCTTACACATGTATTCCTGTTTCATCATCATTGAATCTGGCAGTACCATCCCGTACATGGGAGGGTCTTTCACCATGTTTTCATGGGACATCAACCCTGTAGCTTTGCAGTGTTATTTGGAGTAAAGTTATAAGAGTCTCAGCCATGTTATTAATCAAGTGCATATTTTGTATAACTGAAACCCAGGCTTGAATAGGACATGGAATCTACTCTAGACTAGATTAAGCATGCATCCTACACAGCAATGGTGCCATTTACAGTCATTTAGGCAGAGCCAGTGATTGTTGTGCTGTGTACCTGCTTATTCACCATGTTGCTGTGAACTGAATGACACCCGATTCATGCCCAAGAAATGAGCCTTGATCTTTCTGAATATAATGCCTTCCATTGCTGTGTCCAGACTTCCGGCTCTCTGCAACTCTCACTTTTACCCTTTCTGGGTACTCCTGTCTCTGTGGGATTCTACCTTCAAATAGATTTGGATTCTTGAACTGTTTGTTTGATCTTGAACCATCACCCGATACAGTGATGCGAACAAAATGACTGTCACAATAATTGTTGAGCAGCAACACCAGTTTGAACCTGTGACCTTCCACTGTAACACCAATGGGCGCAAATGAGTTGAGTTCTAAGGTTCCTTGCACTGAAAGATTTGTGGTTGTGCTGAGCCAGTCTGCTGAAGGGTTGTCTGCTTTGAGGCAAACTATGACATTTGTATCAAATAGACTTTATCCAGAGATTTTTTTTCCCTGTAGGATGATGAGTTTGAGTCTTCAAAATGGCTGAGATTGTCTGAATGGAGGTATTCCTTGACTTGTGCTTGAGTCAGATGAAAGAATTGGAAGAGAGAGAAGGTGTTGCTTTGTAAAAGTGCTTCTTGTTCTAGAACATCAAGAATGCATTTTCCAGTAGTGTTAAAATGATTGCATGAGAAAGCTGCTGTCCCTCTGTTGGATAAAAATGAAATGTGATCTTTCAACAGCTAACTTTTGTGGTGTCTGTTTCACATCAACTTTCAACAATGGGAGCTGGAGAGAGTCTTTTAATTGTTGAATTTTTTGAAGTTTTGTCTCGAGTTGCTGAGCACCATTAGTGACGCTGTCTTCCTGCAGGGGTTGCAGTCTGACGGACAATGATGGTATGCTGAAACGATGCCAGGGTCTGAACCGAGAGGTGGCTGAACTTAGCCTGAAAGAGAAGAGGTTGGATGACTTGATCCAGAGCTGCACCTTGGACCTCAAAAAACTAACAGAAGACTCCGAAAACCAAAGATATCCTTTCTGATTTGCTGTTTGAAGTTTTTAAGGATTTTGATAGAACTGGCAGGGGCATGTTAGGTTTGAATATGTTTGACGATTTGTGAAGACCAGCAACCTGGTTGTAACAAACTTCTAGACAGCTTCTAAGGCCATGTTTCTGAAAGCTTCAAGCCAAGTGAGGACTTAACATGACTAAGTTTACTCGAAGTCCAATTTCGGAACAACTTGTATTTAATTTGCAGAACTTTCCTTCAAAGTCTAACTTGTTGAGTTAAAATTGCTAATTTTATTTTCTACTAATCTCATTGTCAGAAAGCCATTTCAATGGTTTTTGTTACTGTTACTGCTGGAACTGACAGCAACTACTGGAGTGTACACGTGGAGTTAAGTGTGGAAATCCAGAACTTCGGTGAATCCATGGTTTCCCCATCGGATGCGGACTGTTCCTCGGACTGCAATCAAGTAGAAATCACTGAAAGGATGAAAAGTTGCTTGTTTACTTAATCTTGCTGTACAAACCCTTAAATGTTTCATCTTGTTAAATTAGATGTAACTGAGTTTTTCATGATGTACTAAGTCTCTCGTTACTGCTGAAAAACCCTCTGGCCCTCAAAAGTTGAATTTGCATTTGTGGAATATCACATTTCTCAATTATGCTTTCACATTTTTGCTGCTTAAAAGTTGCTGCTGCCACAATCCCACATGTAAGGCCTAATTGCTTATTTACTTGGTGAGGTTTGCCAGTATAGTTATCTGATTTGCTGTCTAGTAAAATTACAATGCAATTGGATGCTTACCTGCTTAATGACATCACTGCTCTGAATGGCTGAAGATTCCCTTAACTTGGGACTAGATTTGAACTGACCTTGAAAGGGGAACTGCATGCCACAAAGACTTTGTTGATGCTCGCTGCTGTCTAAAACCTGGGCCATTGTGTTTTGTTTTCCACTGAGAATTTGGGTCAGTCTAACTGTTGTTCCAATGCCTAGTTTATTCTCCTTAACATTCAAAACGTTAAATTATGTGACTTATCAGGACATCCGAAAGATCCAGAGTTTCAAAGGCCAGGTGATAATAGCTGTGAAAGCTCCTCCTGAAACCAGGCTGGAAGTATCTGATCCTTATGATGTAAGTTGAGGCTCATTGGAGAGAGCAGGGTAGCGTGTCATCAGTTATATTTAGCATTGAGATTTTTAAAAAACTTGTTTGCATATCTGATTGGTCTTGCTTGGTAAGAAGTCTCACAACACCAGGTTAAAGTCCAACAGGTTTATTTAGAGCACAAGCCACTAGCTTTCGGAGCGCTGCTCCTTCATCAGGTGAGTGGGATTTCAGTTCAAACTCAATTTACAAAATAATGGTTGGAATGCGAGTCTTTACAGGTAATCAAGTCTTAAAGGTACAGACAATGTGAGCGGAGAGAGGGTTAAGCACAGGTTAAAGAGATGTGTATTGTCTCCAGCCAGGACAGTTAGTGAGATTTTGCAAGCCCAGGCAAGTCGTGGGGGCTACAGATAGTGTGGCATGAACCCAAGATCCTGGTTGAGGCCATCCTCGTGTGTGTGGAACTTGGCTATCAGTCTCTGCTCAGCGACTCTGTGTTGTCGTGTGTCGTGCAGGCCGCCTTGGAGAACGCTTACCCGAAGATCAGAGGCTGAATGCCCGTGATTGCTGACGTGTTCCCCGACTGGAAGAGAACACTTTTGCCTGGTGATTGTCGAGCGGTGTTCATTCATCTGTTGTCGGAGCGTCTGCATGGTCTCCCCAATGTACCATGCCTCGGGACATCCTTTCCTGCAGCATATCAGGTAGACAACTCACCTGATGAAGGAGCAGTGCTCCGAAAGCTAGTGGCTTGTGCTACCAAATAAACCTGTTGGACTTTAACCTGGTGTTGTGAGACTTCTTACTGTGTTTACCCCAGTCCAACGCTGGCATCTCCACATCATGGTCTTGCTTGTCCAGATCTAAGGAAACTGATCCTTGTACATTTCAGACGGGCATTCATAGAATCATAGAAACTCTACAGTGCAGAAGGACGCCATTCTGCCCATCCAGTCTGCACCACCAGCAATCCCACCCAGGCCCTATCCCCGTCACCCTGCTAATCTGTCTAACCTACGCATCCTGGGACACTAAGGGGCAATTTAGCATGGCCAATCAACCTAACCCCGTACATCTTTGGAGTGTGGGAGGAAACCGGAGCATCCGGAGGCAACCCACGCAGACACGGGGAGAATGTCTGTGCGGAGTTTGCACAGTGACCCAAGCTAGGAATCGAACCCAGGTCCCCTGGAGCTGTGAGGCAGCAGTGCTAACCACTGCAACCATGCCCCCCATTCACTGAAACAAATTTGAAGAGGGCAGTTATAGCTCTGAAAACTGAGTATTTAACCTGTTTTTGTATTTGAGTAAAATAGCTTGTGTTCTCCAAACAGCTTTCTATTTTTATTTGACATGCCTTCTTGCTATTTTGATTTCCTTTAGAATTTCCAGATACACTTGTTAAGCTCTAGGGGGCCTGTTGAGGTTTACTTGTGTCCAGATGACACTGGAACATCCAGTAGTCCATTGAAGGTTGCCAGTCAGGAACATTCTTCTAGAAATATTTCCCAGTCACGAATCAAAGGTAAGCCCTAGGCAATTGCTAGTTCTGATCTATGTAAAGCACATGTTTCTGTGTCTTGCGATATTTAGTTATATTTAATAGTTTAATAAGGCTATTGGGAAAATAAAGGCAAGCATAGAACTAGGAGTTATTTCTCAGAATAGTACTGAAAAGTAGACAACTTGTGCTAAATTTATATCAAACCTTGCTTCGAACATTCTTGGCAGTGTTGTCTAAAGTTCTGGTTGCCATATTATAAAAGGGAAATAGAGGCACGGGTGGGGGATCCAGAAAGATTTTCAACCATGATACCAGAAGTGGAAGGTTATGCCCATCAAGGATGAACAGGCTGGGACTCTTCCCTTGAAAAGAGAAGGCTGGGGTGTGGGCTAGTCAGAGTTCCTTCAGAAGGAACTCTTTAAAATGCAGCTAATGAAAATACAACCAAACTTCAACTTGTAAATCCGAGAAAGGGTTTAATAAAGAAACACCATTACTCCAAACTTGGGGCCTCGCCCTGGGCCACTCCAGGCTCCTCACAATTCTACATAGTTCCTTATTTATAGTGAATCAGATGACTATTTCATCACACTGTAACTGGTTCCATGGCTTACTGGGTCAGCTGACCCTTGCATCTTGTTCCCATTGGTCACATTACATCCAATACAAAGTTGTCACTGGTTACATTGGAACAGTCAGTGCCTTACAATTATGAAATATTTTAATAGAATATGGAGTCGACACTGTTTCCACTTGAAGAAAAAGCAAAACTGGTGACCATCAGCATAAGGTGGTCACCACAAAAAGAAATGTCTTTACCCAGAGAGCAGTGTGTGTTTGAGGTGAATTGCATAGGTGCAATTGTAGGGGAGGGTAGGTAAGCACAGGAGGGAGCAGAACATGAGCTCTTATAGCTCGATGAGGAAGGGTGGGAGAAGACTCAAGTGGGGCATAAATGCTGCCATGACTAATTGGGCCGAATGGCCTGTCTGTTGTATATTCTATTAAATAGGTCGTTGTTGCCTTTGAGGTAGTCGCTGAACCACTTTGGTCTACGAAAATCTTGGAATACTTTATCATTTTCCAATACATTTGTGTCCTCTGGTGCTCAAACCACCAATCAATCCCATTTCCTTTCCCAAAAAAAAGCAAGGTCAAACTGCTGTGGTGATTCAGTATAAACTGCTTTGGCATTTGAAGGCATTTTTTTTTCAAAGAGTGATGACATTTGTAAATGTTTGTGTAATGAACTGTGACTCTACTTTTGTATCAGACTCCAGAGTACCAAGCTGTTTGACCAGTGAATTCTCTAGCATAAAAGCTGCCATTGTGCTTTTAACCACAAGAGAGAGCGGCTGTACAGTACTGATCCCCCTCTGGTGGCAGATACAATTTCTACAGAAATGAATTCTCATGTTTAAATTTTATTTCATTGATGTTTCAAAACACTTCAGGCCCATGCTCAGCAAGTACATGAAAGTGTTAATGTGCAGTGGCCCCTGTTGTTTGTATACTTGCTCATCTGATGAGAACAGGATTGGAATGTTCTGCTGAGGCTCATTAATGAGGTGTTGTGGTATTAACGGTGCTTGAAGGCTACTTACTGTTGCCCAAGGAACCCATATCCCAACCATGTTAGTGTGTTTGGGAGAGGAGGGCAAAGGTCAGGTAGTTCACATTTCCATTGGATTTTCTTTCCCCGTGTCTTCCTTTCCTGAAGAAAACTCCGGTTGTTGGGAGAATGTCAATCAACACATCTCAATTATTGTGTGTTTGACCATCTCGTCAGGCTGTTCAAACACTGTGGGATCATTGTTGAGGTCCCCCCCCCCGCCCCCCCCCCCCCCCCCACCCCCATGCCCCCACCTTTGCATAGCCCCACATGCATCCTCCACTGTCCTGGCTGTAAAACAAAGCAATTAATACAGATTGAAAGTGGAATCTGGAACTTCACTGGTCTATATAGTTTGGAACATGAGGCAATACCTTCAGCTTGTGAAAGGAGGGTACAGATACGGCCTTTTGATAAAGAAGGATCCATTTGGCGATTGATAATTATGGTTACATGGGGCTTGTTTTGTTTGATTGGTGGGCTTTGACAGAAGTCATAACTGTTCTCTTCCAAAGGAAGCAAAGATTGGCAGGCAAATCTAACTGAATAATGAGCTGCCTTTAAAACAAAAAGGATTGTTCAGGTTCAATCAGTCGAGGTCTATCCCAATGAAGCTGAAAGGTAGAGGAAAAAAATCAGAGCTCCTTGGATGATGAATGAAGTTGAGAGTAAGATTAAACAAAAAGGGTATATGTGACATATCAGGTGGATAATACAGTTGAGAATCAGACTCATAAGGAACCGTGAAAGCAAATAAGAGAATCGGAGCATACAAGAAAAAAACAAAGCCGGAAAAACCCAACGTGTTTGGCATCATCCGGAGGGAGGGAAAACCGAGTTAATGTTTCCAGTCCACATGACCCTTCAGAATTAGAGACAGAAAGATGTGTTAGATTATATACTGTACAAGAGGGTATGGAATAGTGATTAGTGGGAACTGGGACAGATTGCAACAAAGATGTTGCAAAATCCAAGAACAAGTGACAGATGGCCCAGTGGGGGAAGGGGAGGGAGGGACGGTTTTTATATAGGAACAAAAATTGTTTGGGATATTAAAGGTTAAGATGGAAGAGAGAGGTCAGAGTCGAAAGTTGTTAAACTCAATACCCGAGGGCTGTAACATGCTTAATTGGAGTAACGGTGCTGCTCCTGCAGTTTGAGAAGAGCCTGGCAGTGAACGCAGAAGTGAATCCAGCAATCTTTTAGAAGCACATGGATAGTAAAAGGAGTGGAGCTAGTTGGGGACCAAAAAGAGATGGTTGTTCAGACATTTGATTTGTTAAATGTTGATGAGATATTGAATAGGCTGTGCAGTTTTGGGACTGGATGTGATGCATCCAAGGGTACTGCGGGGACTGAAGCTGGAAATTGCAGAGGCACTGGCCATAATTTTCTGATTATCCTTGGACTCTGTGGGCGTAGTGCCAGAGGACTGAAGAATTACAAATGTTCATCCTTTTTCAATGAAGGGTGTCAGCCCAGCACCTACAGGCCAGTCAGTTTAATTTTGTGGTGGGATATCTTTTTAGATACTGACTTTGGACAAAGTTAATAGTTGCTTGGGCAAATGTGGATTAATTGAGAAAAGCCAACATGGATTTGTTAAGGAAAAATTGAATTCAACTAACTGGGAGTTTTTTTGATGAGGTGACCCAGAAGATTGAGAGCAATATGGTTGATGTACGTGGATTTCCAAAATGCATTTGATGAGGTTCCCAACATGACTTGAGAGCAAAGTAGAGTTCATAGAGTAGCAGGGACTGCAGCAACATGTATGAGCGACAGGAAACAAAGTGGGGATGAATGTTTGTTTCTTGGACTGGGGGTAGGTTTAAAGTAGCATTCTCAGGGGACCCCTGCTCTTCCTGATCAGTTAATGAAGCATATGAGATCCTGGGATAATATTTGCAGGACTACGGGGAAAAGACATGGAGTAATATTTAAATTACTTTTGCAGGGAGATAGTACGGATGGGCCAAATGGCCGCCTAGGTGATAATTCTTTTCATGAAATGGGGTCCCTTACTTTGAAAGGTTTTTAGTCCCCTCATGGTATGATTGATCGGAGATGGGACATGTGACTTATTAACTCATTTGTTTTCTCTTAACAGATTTTGACATTTCTAATAGTATTCAACACGGTGACAGTTCAGGTTCACATTTTTCACCTTTAACTTCACTGAACAATCTCCTGCAGCAAACTGAAGATCAGATTTCATTGCCCATGGAAGAGGAAGGACTGTTTGTAAATCTGTCCCCATCGGTTGCTCAGGAAGAGTACATATTGAGCATTGGTGACAAAGCAGGAATCAGCGATCTGTTTGATTGCGATGATGGGCTTTTCCCACTGGACGATTTTTACATGACCAATTAAGTGTTCCTTTTTGAAGTATTGAGTATCTGCTGCCAGTGAAGGATCTAGAAACAGAATGTAAGTTTGGAAGCTGGTGAGTGTTGAGGGAAGTCTGTACCAGTTACAGGAATAGTAATGGAACATTTTGCCAGTTGCGTTGACCCTAATAATCTATGTTGGCTACCAGTGCCTGAGGTGTGTTGTGCTGGTATTTTATATAAATTATGTATTCGCATGAAATGAAACTTCACTATTGATTACCATACCCATCTAAGAATGCAGTTTTTTAGTTGGCTTTTGGCATGCACAATGTAAGTATTCACTCTACAAATTATTTCAAGGCCTGGAAATCTTTCTGACCAGAGACGTTCTAAGTGAATCGATCAGCGGTGGGAATTCTCTCGACAGTCTGAGATGTGTAACAGTGTTGCATTTGGTCTTGCCTGAGAATAGGTGTGGCTATACTGACAAACATTGTTTTGCCCAGTGGTCAAATTGAATGTGGTGGGATCAGTACGTGTTGATTGGTTTGGTTTTATGTGTTGAAAGTGGAGGGGAAAAAGAATCTTGTGAAGAATGAAAATCAGAGTTCAAAAATAATTGCTAATATGGTTTCTTTGCAATAAACACATTAAAAAAACAAATTCAAATGTCTTTGCAACAACAACCGAGTTAATAACTGCAACTGGATTTTTCCATGCATTTCCATTTCCACCCCTTTCTCCCATTATTGTTGTAAAATAATTTGATCCTGGGTTAGTTCTAGCTGCTGCTTCATACTGTGGGACAGTGCTCCTCCGCTGCTAATTGCCAGCACTTGGTTTGTGGGGGTTTATTTAACAGTTTACTGTTGTTCTATCTCAGATTGGGGAGCGAGGGGCCACTGGCCCAACATACAGTCTGGCAACATCCTATTATAGAAGATGCTGAAGAACAGCGAGTAACACTTCACGTATTGAGTTCTTTGCTCTTGCATCCTTGGATTAATCTTGACCAGAGATGTGTTTGATTTGTGTTAGCCTTTGTCACAACATTGTACGTTAAATACAGTTGTGT
Source organism: Mustelus asterias (assembly GCF_964213995.1). Classification (NCBI taxonomy): domain Eukaryota; kingdom Metazoa; phylum Chordata; class Chondrichthyes; order Carcharhiniformes; family Triakidae; genus Mustelus; species Mustelus asterias. The sequence continues at coordinate 135,371,914 of NC_135802.1, forward strand.
AATTAGCACCACCACCTGTTGAACAGAGATTCATAGCACAATAATCTTTAATGTCTTAAATGTCTATAGAGAGCTGTTGGGGAGTTGGTCCAAGCAGTAGTGGCCGGAAATGCTACATTTGCTAGTGCTATATTTCTTAGATTGATGCAGTTACACGCAATTAAATTTGATCAATAGGGCATGCAGTTGTGGCCTGACAGAACTGAGCCATCAAAACTAATTAGGTGCCTTAGCTATTGTCCATAGGGCAGCAGTAAAGTTGGCTGAAACATCTTTGGCTAAAGAAGAAAGGGATCTACTTGAGGTTTCTCCTCCCAATCACCAGCCGATACCGGTTGATGTAAAGCCTGTGCAAGTCCAGGATTGGGAAACCCATTTTGATGTCCCTTTTTGTGATCCAGTAGATGCATTAGCTTGAACTCGAGGTGTGTAGTTGTAAGGAAGGTGAGATGCTGGAGCCTGAATATGACAAATGCATCAATTAACCTTGATGTGAGTCAGTGCCTTCAGGAAAGAAAACCTTTGCCATGTTTTGGAATATGCTTCACGTTGTGGATCCTTTATTTAAGTCTATTTTAAAAAAAGAGATGGAGGCTGATGTAATGAGTATGTACTGCTTTTATCTTTGAAATCATCTTGGTCTCATCAAGTCAGCTAATGCTGCAGGAGTCCCATGCCACTGGTCTGGTGAGTAGGAGAATCGACCAGGGTTCCTGCGCCTGACCACTGTCCAATGCTGGAAAGTGCATTAATGTGCACTTTGGTGATGAGACTGAATCAAATTACTTAAGCCCTTAATCTTGACACCTGCCCTTCTTGCGGCAGCTGATTTTTCCCCCCCCCCCTGGGGTTTGTTTGGCTTTCATTTGGTGGCAATTAATTTAGAGTTATAGCGAGCTTGAGAATTGGTTGCAAAGAATTTTAGAATTGATAGTATGGTATTAGCATGACATTTGTCCAGGGAATCGGCCTCCACAAGTGACAATTCTCAATCTCTGTAAAATAGCTCACGAATTCCTTACTTAGCTAGATGTTCAAAACATTCTGAAGGATTGCAACTTCAGAATAGATTATCCAAAAAAAGTGAGAAAATGATAGAAACATTAACATTAATTTTTAAGGAGCATTGAAGAAGCATTGGCAATGAGATGGTCTTTGAGTCTATAGGTTAATGGAGTGATCGAAGACGGACGGTGTGTCATGACTACCCCTGGATGCAGACCAGAAGTGTTCCCTCAGTCTTTTAGCATTTGTCAGTTTCAATCATATATGGATTCCTACAGATGAAAGCACAAATGTATTTGTACTTCAATAACTGAATTGAATGTTAGACAGTGAATACGTGGACCACTTTCTCATGACGACTGGACTTTATACAACTTGTACAAATATCACATCCTCCTCCCTCTGCTTTCTCTCTCTCCCCACACACACTGAAATGGATACTTTGTTTACCTCACACATGTTTGTCCAGGCACGCGCACACGCACTACCACGCAGCCAGTTGAAGGACACAAAGGCTTTGTTTTTATTGTGTAAGCACATGAGTGCAATCTTAATCTGCCAATTATTTAAATTCCTCCTTGTAACCATCCAGACTCCCCAACAAGTATGCAGCATTGGTCACTTGGCTGAGACTTCAGTCCACACTTTCTGAATAGTTGTCCAGTGCTTCAGCACTAAAGCTATTTTCAGATTCTAATTATTTCACTCCACTAGTGCCCATGCTTCAGGAGGGAGAAGCCTTTGGTTGCTTGTAATCTGTCAGTATGGCAGCTGTGAGCATTTCTGTCTGGCACCTTTTTGAATCTGCTCGTTACAAATTCTGCTGTCACAACGACCAGAGGTACTCGGGTCCTGCACATTTTGTACATCAATTTTCTTGTGGCTTGTAAGATGATGTACTTGGGTGCAGGATACCAATGTTGGTTTGTTTCCCTTTTTTTTCTCCTGTGAATTGCAAACCACAAAAGGCCCATTTACACATCAACTTCAATAAAATTTCAACTTCACATTTCTGTATAAGCCCACTTTTGATTCCAACACAATTTTGGAGTTATGAAATGTGAGTGTAGGATGAGGACTGTGTGTAAAGGAATTGAACAATGCATGTGGTATTGTTTAGTACTGTGCTGGCTCTTATTAATAAATTATGGGAAAGAAAATGATGTATCATCTATTTAAATAGACTTTGCAATCTTTGGCTGTGTTCATTGTCTTGCCTTTTTGTATAACATGTTTAGGCACCAATGCATTTTCTTGGCTTTTCCAAACTTAAATGGACACTGCCATCAAACTTTGTAAAGACTTGTAAAGGTTTTGTCACCTGCATTTGTAACTAGTTTTTTAAAAAAATACTATTTAACCCTAGAGATGGATGCCTGGTGAAAAGTGTACATAGTGTATATGAGAGGTGTGCAAAACACGTTAAACTTGCAAAGTGCCAGCGCAGTTCTAAATTGTGATGGTACCTTAAAAATGTTAAATTTTCAGGCTTTGTGGGAAAAGCTTTCTTTGAATTTCTAATGTTTAAACTTGAGTGTAAATAAAATATTTGAATTTAAATGATGTATCTGTTTGTATTGAATCTTGGATTAAATATTTTTCTTTCATTCATCACACTGGGCAAAATGAGCCCAGTGATTCTATGTTGATTTAGAGACAATAATTGCAGGCATATTAACAAGGCCTGAATACAATCGGGCCAAGCAATTCAGCCACCTGAAGCCCAGGCAACACAGTCCTAAATGCTTCTCTTTCTCAGCTGCATGGTTCATCTCTTGTTGGACTGTTGACTGGCAAGTTCCCCTATTAGCCCGAGTGTCTCGATGAATAAAACTTGTGTAAAAGAGACATGGGTTATGCCTGATCGTTGTTTTTTTTTTTAAGTAGCTCCTCCTGAGAAAGTACATCATGCAGTTTGCAGACTTAAATTACACTTGTTGCACATTCCATGAAATTCAGCATACTTGTCTACTTTGGGTTATATTTTATCTAATTTTGGAGGGCTTGGCAGCCAAGATGTTTTATGGAACACCCTACGATGTTTTAAAAGATTTTCATTTCAGGATGTCACAAAGTGCTTCACAGTTGTTATGGCCACAGGGATCGTCAATAGATCTACCTGTGGGCCTCGTAGAGTATGTACTCCCCTATTAAACAAGTGGAAGCTCGCCCAATAGGGTAGAAGCAGCAAGGGGTTTAAAACCAGCTGGCTCCATTACGGCCAGCAGTTTAAGGATTTGAGGCTTGACCTGTACTTTATGCACATTGTAAATAAAGGGTGATGATGATGGAAGATTGGCTTCAGTGAGATTTAAATTGGCGGCGAGAAGTATAACGAGTTTTTCTTCCCTCTGGATAACTTTTACTGTCAAGACAAGTAACTCCAGGTAAGGAAAATGCCTCTTTGGTAAATTTGAAGCACGTGCTGCAAGCGTAGAAGACTGGGTCCAATATGCAGAGGTTTTTTTCAGGCTAACTATATTGAAGGGGATGAGAAGCAAAAAGTAGTCTTGTTGATGGTATATGGGATCCCAACCTTCAGTGTAATAAAAAGCCTGGCCTATCTGTATGAATTGTGGTGGGCTAGGTTAAATGTTCTAACCCAGAACCTTCCATAAAACTCTAATATTGCTTTAACATGGCAGGGTGAACCCCTGGGGAAATCTGTCACTGTTTTTCTGATGTGAAAATGCTGGCGTTGGACTGGGGTAAGCACAGTAAGAAGTCTCACAACACCAGGTTAAAGTCCAACAGATTTATTTGGCAGCACAAGCTTTCGGAGCACTGCCCCTTCATCAGGTGAGTGGGAGTTGTGTTCACAACAACAGGGCATATAAAGGCACAAACTCGATTTACAAGATAATGGTTGGAATGCGAGTCTTTACAGGTAATCAAGTCTTAAAGGTACAATGTGAGTGGAGAGAGGGTTAAGCACAGGTTAAAGAGGTGTGTATTGTTTCCAGCCAGGACAGTTAGTGAGATTTTGCAAGCCCAGGCAAGTTGTGGGGGGTTACAGATAGTGTGACATGAACCCAAGATCCCGGTTGAGGCCGTCCTCGTGTGTGGAACTTGGCTATCAGTCTCTGCTCAGCGATTCTGCGTTGTGTGTCGTGAAGGCCGCCTGGGAGACTGCTTACTCAAAGATCAGAGGCTGAATGCCCGTGACTGCTGAAGTGTTCCCCGATTGGAAGGGAACACTCCTGCCTGGTGATTGTCAAGCAGTGTTCATTCATACGTTGTCATAGCATCTGCGTGGTCTCCCCAATGTACCATGCCTCGGGACATCCTTTCCTACAGCGTATCAGGTAGGCAACGTTGGCTGAGTCGCAAGAGTATGTACCATGTACCTGGTGAATGGTGTTCTCATGTGAGATGATGGCATCCGTGTCGATGATCCGGCATGTCTTGCAGAGGTTGCTGTGGCAGGGTTGTGTGGTGTCGTGGTCACTGTTCTCCTGAAGGCTGGGTAGTTTGCTGCGGACAATGGTCTGTTTGAGGTGCAGTTGTTTGAAGGCAAGAAGTGGGGGTGACCTTGGCGAGATATTCACCTTCATCAATGACATGTTGAAGGCTCCAGAGAAGATGTTGTTTCTCCGCTCCGGGGACGAAGGGTACTCTGTCGCTGTGTCCTGAGAGGGGCATGTGCTCTTCAAACCCAAGCAATTTGTATTTGGGAGACTGTACTCATAATGTCATTAGCCTGGACCTCTGGACTACTACTAGTCTAATGTCCTGGGGCCATGGGTTCAAATTACATCAGGGCAGCTGGTTTTTTTAATAAAAAAATAAAAAATCTGGAATCAAAAGCTAGCCTCAGTAATGGTACCATGGAAATGTCATTGATTGCCATAAAAACCCAAATGGTTTACTAAGGTTATTCAGGAAAGGAGCCTTTACTTGTTCTGGCCTAAGTGTGACTCTAGACACACAGCAATATAGGTTGATTCTTCTCTGCCCTCTGAAATGGCCAAGCAAGCCACCCGCCTGTACTAAACTGCTAGCACTGCAGGTGCACAAGGAGCAGTTGAAGAAGGTGGCTCACCACTAACATCTCAGGGACAATTGGGGACAGGCAACAAATGTTGGCCTTGCCAGTGACACCAACTTCCCATGAAAGAATTAAAAAATGAAAATTTACTTAATATGGTATTGGCTATTGCATTTTTGGCCTTTGTTCTGTATACTTGCAAGTCCCACCACTTATAACAGGCATGTTGACAATGATTCAGTTTGCCCTCTATGAGGACGATGGTAGCATTGAATATCCAAGTAACCAAAGTTTATATTTTTAAAAATGGCACTTAACAACTGCAATGCTTAATTGTTAACAGCTCCATGCATAATCTCACCACAAAGTTAACTTGTACTTAAACAAGGTGTGAGCAGCTGATTGAAGGTTCTTGAGGGACCAATAAGCCTGAAAGCAGCAGTGCCTTTAAATTGAACTGGCTATGACAAAGCCAGGCCATGTTATTGATGTGACTAGGCTGTCTTGGTGATGGACAGGATATGAGGTCAAAAGCTTGGTGTCAAATAGAATTACAGAATCCAACAGTGCAGAAGGAGGTCATTCAGCCCATAGAGTTTGCACCAAACATAATCGCACCCAGGCCCTATCCCCTTAATCCCGTGCATTTACCCTAGCTAGCCCCCTTGACACAAAGGAGCAATGTAGCATAGCCGATCCACCTAACCCGCACATCTTTAGACTGGGAGGAAACCAGAGCACCTAGAGGAAAACTGCACAGACACGGGGAGAATGTGCAGACTCCACACAGACAGTGACCCAAGTCCAGAATCGAACCTGGGTCCCTGGCACTGAGGCAGCAGTGCTGGCCACCGTGCCACCATGCCATCCCAAAACATTAACACTGCAAGTTACTGTGAAAATCCCCTGATTGCCACACTCCGGCGCCTGTTCAGATACACTGAGGGAGAATCTAGCATGGCCAATGCACCTAACCAGCACGTCTTTCAGACTATGGAAGAAAACTGGAGCAGCCGGAGGAAACCCACGCAGACACGGAGAACGTGCAAACTCTGCACAGACAGTGATTCAAGCCAGGAATTGAACCCGGGTCCCTGGCGCTGTGAAGCAGCAGTGCTAACCACTGTGCCAGGCCACCAAGCTTGTGAACAATCTTGTTCAGCCTTAGACAATGCCCAGGAGAAGAGGTGAAGTCAGTGTTAAGGAACAAAGTTTGTGGCAAGGACTGAAGGAAATAGCTTTGATCTTGTCAGTGTAATTGGGGGAAATTTATTCTTGTTTAATACTGGATGTCAAAAAAGCAAGGTGACATTGTAGACAATGGAGGTTTTGAGAGAGGTGGTCGTAAGGCAGAGCTGTATATAGTCAGTGTACATGCGGAACCTGATGTGTTTTCAGATAATGTCACTAAACGACTGAATATAGATTGGAAATGGGAGAAGGACAGATCCTTAGAGGACACCAGGGAGAACTGTATCGGATTGGGGGAGAATGTGTCATTGCAGTTGATTCTCTGGCTATGATTAGGTGGATGAGAATGGAAGTGAATGAGGCAGTCCCACCCAGCTGGACAAGGGGGAGAGATTTTTGAGTAGGATCGTGTGGTCAACTGTGGTAAAGCCCAGACTGGTGAGAAGGATGAAAGGGAATGCTGTACCATAGTCACAATGACATAAGATGCCATTTGTGAATTTGATATCTGTAACAGAAGTGGAAGCTCCATGGAGTTGAGCAGGAAGATGGGTACAAATTTGGGATGTGGCTATATGTCCAAGAACTTTGGAGAGCAAAGGGAGGTCACAGATGTGATGATTTGCAATGATAGAGGGTTCAAAGATAGGTTTTTTTGAGGAGAATGATGATAATGCTGATGAGCGGCAAAGGCAGTTGAATGGACGGTCTCAAACTTGGTGATAAATCCATGTGCTCCTTGTTCTTATTGGAAGGGAGGGTGGAAGAGACCAGAGAAAGAGGTTGAGGTGGAGAAGAGTAACCGGGGATTATTTTTGCACTTCATAATCCCAGGTAATGAATCGGTAAATTTATGTGGAGGAAAGGATAGGAGACAGCTCAGAGGATAAGGGGTATGAGGAGATAGAGGTTGAAATCACTAAGGATGCAAAGTTGTTCGGTGCAAAGTCTCAGGAATGAAAACCATAGAGATATTAATGAGAACTTTGGTGTGGCATTTTATATGTGATAAGAACTGAGGGGTGGAACAAGATGAGATTCTCAAAAGAGGGGAAGGTGTCAGGAATAGGATAGCGCTTGAACAGTGACTTCAAAGGCAGCTGATCACAACTGTACTCTAGTACACGTGTACAGTGCTACAGGAACTCGGCTCATTCTTATCATGTCAGGTCTCAAAGCATTACATCTGACACCAACTTTTCTGAAATATTTCCATAAAATACCAATCAATTCTAAGAGAATATATCAATAAATAGGAATGAAAACTTGTCACGTGCGTATAGGCAGACGGGAAACCAATAGAAAGGATCACTGCATAAAATATACTGTGAAAAATGTTTGTCCTCTTGATGATTAACCTGAAGAACATAAATGTGAATCAGACTACTGTACTGTTGTAGGGAAAAGCCCCTTGTACCAGTGCATTCAAGGAGGTCGAGTCGCAAGGCAAGATTCAGAGCGTTTTTCTTTATTGTACAATTACTGGGATCCCAGGGAGACCCCCGTAGCCAGCTCAGAAACAGTGGCTTGGCCATGTTGATCTCAACAGTTACACATTTGCTCTGGATATTTATAGGAATCCAAATTCGAGCGGGAACATTTGCTCATACATTTTTACAATGCCTAAAAAGTGTTCTATCTGGTCAGGAAGTTCCCTGGAAGACTTTGTCAATTTGCATCTGTATGGTGTGTGTCCGTGTTAATGGGACTGTCTGTTCTTGCCCCAGTGTTTTAATGTGTTTCCCATTATCCTCTCGATGTGTCCCCTTATCTAAATCGACCTCTGATGTTTTGTGTCTGTATTCTATGCTTGCGAGATTAGGTGTTAATGTCATTTTGTCCTGTTGTGTGTAGGGGGATTTAATCTAATCTTTTATTCTTTTTATCCTGCTTTATTAAGTTTCTTTGCCTGCCTTGGCCATTTTATTCCCATAATATTTTATTTACAGTACAGTTATGCCATATATCCCACTGGCAGGTCTTGACTCGCAGATATCCCGATCTTCTGGCCAAGGGCGGTTTAAAATGCAGCTTCGTGCTGTTGCTGGGCAGAATAAGGATCTTTTGTCGGCTTTGAAATTAAAGGTCTCTCAGCTGTGCAGAGCTTCGTGCTGTTGCTGGGCAGAATAAGGATCTTCCATCAAACTTGAATTAAAGGTTTCTCAGCTGTGCAGAGGGGGATTTAAACGAATGTCCATTCGGGTGTTCCCCTCTGCATTGTGGGCACGTTATGAATGGTGCCAATCAGTCCAATAAATGAATATGTTTAATGAGGTGAATATTGATGAGATAATAAAAATATGGCTTTGGAAAATGGCCTACTTCAGTACATTAAAAATGAATGGATTGCAACATTCTTTTTACAAATGTGTTCAAAATTACTTTAAATGAAAATATTGTTGATTTGTGCCTAGTCCAGTCTCCGTTACATCGATGGGTGGTGTAAATCACCAATTTCTATTATAAATTGTCTAAATTTTGTGTGCATATACATTCCTTGTATTTATTCCATTTATATTGCCTCTCCATGTTCTTCCTACCAAAATGCCAGCGATCTGCCCATTCCATCAATTTGTCAACATCCTTTTGAAGTTCTACAATGAAATTTCTGAGAGCAGTCAAGGCCATGAATTAAGTATCAGTGTTTTATTAAGCTACCATGGAGAAGCAGGAGTCTGCAGCCCAACCTAGATGCAAGAGAGATAACTCTGTACATGTGATAAAAATGATGTTCAGAAGCCATACACATGGCAGAAGAAAGTCCTGTGCTGCAACTGCTGTGTTGCCATGACTTACTACTCTCCCTGCCAAATCCGCTTCAGCATCGTAGAAGCATTGATGTCGTATTTTGCAAAAAACATGTGTACACTTTGGAACTATTCGCTTTGGGGACCAGTAATTGGGGCCAACACTGATCAAACAAATCATGATGTGGAGATGCCGGCGTTGGACTGGGGTAAGCACAGTAAGAAGTCTCTCAACACCAGGTTAAATATGGTATTTGCTACCAAATAAACCTGTTGGACTTTAACCTGGTGTTGTGAGACTTCTTACTAAACAAATCATGACAGTATTTAAATATGATGTGGAGATGCCGGCGTTGGACTGGGGTAAACACAGTAGGAAGTTTAACAACACCAGGTTAAAGTCCAACAGGTTTATTTGGTAGCAAAAGCCACACAAGCTTTCGGAGCTCTTAGCCCCTTCTTCAGGTGAGTGGGAATTCTGTTCACAAACAGAGCTTATAAAGACACAGACTCAATTTACATGAATAATGGTTGGAATGCGAATACTTACAACTAATCAAGTCTTTAAGAAACGAAACAATGTGAGTGGAGAGAGCATCAAGACAGGCTAAAAAGATGTGTATTGTCTCCAGACAAGACAGCCAGTGAAACTCTGCAGGTCCACGCAACTGTGGGAGTTACAAATAGTGTGACATGAACCCAATATCCCGGTTGAGGCCGTCCTCGTGTGTGCGGAACTTGGCTATCAGTTTCTGCTCAGCGACTCTGCGCTGTCGTGTGTCGCGAAGGCCGCCTTGGAGAACGCTTACCTGAATATCAGAGGCCGAATGCCCGTGACCGCTGAAGTGCTCCCCAACAGGAAGAGAACAGTCTTGCCTGGTGATTGTCGAGCGGTGTTCATTCATCCGTTGTCGCAGCGTCTGCATAGTTTCCCCAATGTACCATGCCTCGGGACATCCTTTCTTGCAGCGTATCAGGTAGACAACGTTGGCCGAATTGCAAGAGTATGTACCGTGTACCTGGTGGATGGTGTTCTCACGTGAGATGATGGCATCTGTGTCGATGATCCGGCACGTCTTGCAGAGGTTGCTGTGGCAGGGTTGTGTGGTGTCATGGTCACTGTTCTCCTGAAGGCTGGGTAGTTTGCTGCGGACAATGGTCTGTTTGAGGTTGTGCGGTTGTTTGAAGGCAAGAAGTGGGGGTGTGGGGATGGCCTTGGCGAGATGTTCGTCTTCATCAATGACATGTTGAAGGCTCCGGAGGAGATGCCGTAGCTTCTCCGCTCCGGGGAAGTACTGGACAACGAAGGGTACTCTGTCCACTGTGTCCCGTGTTTGTCTTCTGAGGAGGTCGGTGCGGTTTTTCGCTGTGGCGCGTTGGAACTGTTGATCAATGAGTCGAGCGCCATATCCTGTTCTTATGAGGGCATCTTTCAGCGTCTGGAGGTGTCTGTTGCGATCCTCCTCATCCGAGCAGATCCTGTGTATACGGAGGGCTTGTCCGTAGGGGATGGCTTCTTTAACGTGTTTAGGGTGGAAGCTGGAGAAGTGGAGCATCGTGAGGTTATCCGTGGACTCCTCCGGAAGGCCGCTGCCCTCGACTTGACATGTATGCCCAAGCCGTCAGGAGGTGCGTCAACACCAAATTCATCAGCCGCACTCACAAGACAGCCCCGAACATCACCCAAGCACAACGTGACGCCATCCACGCTCTCAAGACCAACCACAACATTGTCATCAAACCAGCAGACAAAGGAGGGGCCATCGTCATACTGAACAGAACGGATTACTGCAAAGAAGTGTACCGACAACTCAACAACGAGGAACACTACAGACAGTTACCCACAGATCCGACCAAAGAACACACCCGTCAACTCAACACTCTGATCAAGACCTTTGATCCGGACCTTCAGAACACCCTCCGTGCTCTCATCCCACGTACTCCCCGCGTTGGAGATCTCTACTGCCTCCCGAAGATACACAAGGCAAACACACCCGGCCGTCCTATCGTATCGGGCAATGGGACCCTGTGCGAGAACCTCTCCGGCTATGTCGAGGGCATCCTGAAACCCATTGTACAAAGAACCCCCAGCTTTTGTCGCGACACGACGGACTTCCTACAGAAACTCGGCACACATGGAGCAGTTGAACCAGGAGCGCTTCTCGTCACAATGGATGTCTCGGCACTCTGCACCAGCATCCCCCATGACGATGGCATTGCTGCAACGGCCTCAGTGCTCAGCGCCAACAACTGCCAGTTTCCGGATGCAATTTTACATCTCATCCGCTTCATCCTGGACCACAATATCTTCACCTTCAACAACCAGTTCTTCATCCAGACACACAGAACAGCCATGGGGACCAAATTCGCACCTCAATATGCCAACATCTTCATGCACAGGTTCGAACAAGACTTCTTCACCGCACGGGACCTTCAACCGATGCTATACACTAGATACATCGATGACATTTTCTTCCTTTGGACTCATGGTGAACAATCACTGAAACAACTCTATGATGACATCAACAAGTTCCATCCCACCATCAGGCTCACCATAGATTACTCTCCGGAATCGGTTGCATTCTTGGACACACGCATCTCCATTAAGGACGGTCACCTCAGCACCTCACTGTACCGCAAGCCCACGGATAACCTCACGATGCTCCACTTCTCCAGCTTCCACCCTAAACACGTTAAAGAAGCCATCCCCTACGGACAAGCCCTCCGTATACACAGGATCTGCTCGGATGAGGAGGATCGCAACAGACACCTCCAGACGCTGAAAGATGCCCTCATAAGAACAGGATATGGCGCTCGACTCATTGATCAACAGTTCCAACGCGCCACAGCGAAAAACCGCACCGACCTCCTCAGAAGACAAACACGGGACACAGTGGACAGAGTACCCTTCGTTGTCCAGTACTTCCCCGGAGCGGAGAAGCTACGGCATCTCCTCCGGAGCCTTCAACATGTCATTGATGAAGACGAACATCTCGCCAAGGCCATCCCCACACCCCCACTTCTTGCCTTCAAACAACCGCACAACCTCAAACAGACCATTGTCCACAGCAAACTACCCAGCCTTCAGGAGAACAGTGACCATGACACCACACAACCCTGCCACAGCAACCTCTGCAAGACGTGCCGGATCATCGACACAGATGCCATCATCTCACGTGAGAACACCATCCACCAGGTACACGGTACATACTCTTGCAATTCGGCCAACGTTGTCTACCTGATACGCTGCAAGAAAGGATGTCCCGAGGCATGGTACATTGGGGAAACTATGCAGACGCTGCGACAACGGATGAATGAACACCGCTCGACAATCACCAGGCAAGACTGTTCTCTTCCTGTTGGGGAGCACTTCAGCGGTCACGGGCATTCGGCCTCTGATATTCGGGTAAGCGTTCTCCAAGGCGGCCTTCGCGACACACGACAGCGCAGAGTCGCTGAGCAGAAACTGATAGCCAAGTTCCGCACACACGAGGACGGCCTCAACCGGGATATTGGGTTCATGTCACACTATTTGTAACTCCCACAGTTGCGTGGACCTGCAGAGTTTCACTGGCTGTCTTGTCTGGAGACAATACACATCTTTTTAGCCTGTCTTGATGCTCTCTCCACTCACATTGTTTCGTTTCTTAAAGACTTGATTAGTTGTAAGTATTCGCATTCCAACCATTATTCATGTAAATTGAGTCTGTGTCTTTATAAGCTCTGTTTGTGAACAGAATTCCCACTCACCTGAAGAAGGGGCTAAGTGCTCCGAAAGCTTGTGTGGCTTTTGCTACCAAATAAACATGTTGGACTTTAACCTAGTGTTGTTAAACTTCCTACAGTATTTAAATATACAGAGCTTCCTTTATCTGTTAATGTGTAACATTTAAGGTATACTTTTGAAAGGAAACTATTGTCATTCCCTGTGAATGACAGTAACTTTATTACGATACCTGTGTAGAACAATGGAGAGCTTTTACATTTCACTTGACATTGAATCAAAAGTGATCTCACTTGGAAGAACGACAATGGAAGAAGTGAGATTAGTTTTATTATTGGTTTAGTTGTCTTTGACTCACTTAATCCCCAAATGGAAGTGGAGATCTAACCAGAAGATGTACATTCAAGCTCATAGAGAAGGCATTGAAAACAACTGTTGCAGTGGAAAGTGAGTAACAGGTATCAGAAAAGGGAAAAGTAAACTTTGGAAACTACAAGCAAATGAAAAGGATTGAGAAAGGTGAAACAACCTGAATGAACAATTCATGAAGATTGCAGCATTATAAATAAACAGTTGAAAGTGAAAAGATTCAAGAATAAATGTTTTCCCCCTCGTACCTTAGAACATGTGAATATGGGGGAGAAAATATACATAAAGTTTCAAAGTGGGATTCAACATATAAGTAAGATTTATTTTGGATTTCCAGCATCTGCAGTATTTTTTTAGAAAATTTATATAAATATTGCTTGTGTTTTTTAGTGCATGATATTTAAGTAGATGTATGGTAAAAAACACAATTTGTTTGCATGTATATCTTCACTTTCACTTGAGCAATTATTCAAATTCAGGGTTTGCAAATTATATTTTATTTATAAGTGAAATTAACTTTATAAAAAAAAACTGGAAACCTGGAACAAAACAAAAAATGCTGGAAATATACAATAGATTAGGAACTAATTGTAGGTTAAAAAATGGCAAATGTTTGGGGTAGAATCATTCAATAATTCGGTGTAGGCTTGTGGATTGCAGACGTTTGCCCAGAACTAACTGTTGGGAGTGAAATGAAGAAGGAGGACGATGGTAATGTTAAATTGAGGAATGCTCATTAGCACAGGAGCGAGCCGCCACTCACTCTCACTCTGCTGGGTTCCAGGGGAGCAGCACCTGGTCCCTGCCGTTTGGATGCTGTCACGCGGTACATTTTGTCCCGCGCGGGCTGCCGTCCGCCAGCAGGGGTGAGAGGTCAGCGCAGGCCCAGCTCGAGCCGCCAGCGGGATCAGCGCTCGAGCGCAGCAGCTGCTTCAGGGGAGACTCCAGGCCGCCCAGAGCTGTGGCGCACACGGCAGCGGTAATTATTCAGTGTTTATTAGATGAATATTTATCAAATAGTCGCGGGTGTAGCCTTGGAAGGGGGGGTGCTGGATAGTGGGGAGGGGAGGGGAGGGGAGGGGGGCTGCTGGATAGTGGGGAGGGGAGGGGGGCTGCTGGATAGTGGGGAGGGGAGGGGAGGGGAGGGGGCTGCTGGATAGTGGGGGAGGGGAGGGGAGGGGGGCTGCTGGATAGTGGGGAGGGGAGGGGAGGGGGGCTGCTGGATAGTGGGGTGGGGTGGGGAGGGGGGGCTGCTGGATAGTGGGGAGGGGAGGGGAGGGGAGGGGGGGCTGCTGGATAGTGGGGAGGGGAGGGGGGGCTGCTGGATAGTGGGGAGGGGAGGGGGGGCTGCTGGATAGTGGGGAGGGGAGGGGGGGCTGCTGGATAGTGGGGGAGGGGAGGGGGGGCTGCTGGATAGTGGGGAGGGGAGGGGGGGCTGCTGGATAGTGGGGAGGGGAGGGGGGGCTGCTGGATAGTGGGGAGGGGAGGGGGGGCTGCTGGATAGTGGGGAGGGGAGGGGGGGCTGCTGGATAGTGGGGAGGGGAGGGGGGGCTGCTGGATAGTGGGGAGGGGGAGGGGGGGCTGCTGGATAGTGGGGAGGGGAGGGGGGGCTGCTGGATAGTGGGGAGGGGAGGGAGGGGGGGCTGCTGGATAGTGGGGAGGGGAGGGGAGGGGAGGGGGGGCTGCTGGATAGTGGGGGAGGGGAGGGGAGGGGGGGCTGCTGGATAGTGGGGAGGGGAAGGGAGGGGCTGCTGGATAGTGGGGAGGGGAGGGGGGCTGCTGGATAGTGGGG